>NC_057807.1:704371379-704392051 GCF_018294505.1 Triticum aestivum
TCCGTGACACTGAATTCCAACCAATCAGAGGCAGACACGCTTTACCGAGTGTTGCTCTCGGACAAGACCTGGTTAAAAAAAATCAACATAAAGTCATTTAAATTGTGAAAGTAGCTAGAAATCTAAAAAATTCATGAAACATGGGAATTAAGCATAATATAAGGTCGACTTACTGTGAAAACTAGACAATTCCCTGCGCGTTGCTGCGGGAATGTATGGTGGAAAATGTAGCACTGGTGATTTCATGATTATACTGAAGTGGCAATTTTCATGATTAGCGTACCCTTTGTTAACATGTAATTAAGTTTCAAGTTAGCCGAAGAATCAAAGTTTGAAAATACATTATCAAGATGTTGCCATTATATGTTTTCGAATGTTTTCCAAATACACCACACATAATGGCAATCTCCATCTCAAATAGCCTATCGACATATAACTTCCTTAACAATCTTTATCTCTCCCATTATTTTGATGCCCCTCTTCTCCATGCAGTCAAAAGAAAGTCCTAATATTTCAAGGCAAATCATCTATCCCAAGAAGGTACAAGTATATTTCTCAACATGACCATCTAGATCTCAAAAAGTTGGAACATGAACATAAACAAATTGTTGATAATCCTTGATCATGAAAGTTTGGTAGCACTAATTTATCGAAGATGGCAAGGAATTGAGCTATACAAATTGGCTACATGGTTATATTCCTCTTAGTATGTCCACCAACGCCTAAGCCACACCATAGAACCAGGAGCACACTGTCGGATAAGCAAAAATAAATGTTAGGGGATAAATCTCATAATTAAGAACAAAAAAGCTCGCCATTATATCATAGAGCAATATATGGATTATTATTCCCTACAAAAAGATGGATCACATGACATCAGACCATGGTGGAAAAGGACATATGCATCACCAAGCATAGTGGGGTAAGAATTCATCCCACTACTGCGCTCTACATTTATTTTCAGCATAGATGAATGTAAAATGCTGCAGTGACACAGAAAGATCACTCGCCTAAAAACAGTGAAAGGGCACAAAATTATCAAGAGAACGAGTAAAAAATAAAAACATACATGGTCGAGTTAATACAACTTGATTGGCATTGGCCTTGTGGCAAAGGAAAATGCCTTCGTTGTTGTGGCTTTTTAAAGATTTCATTAAGAACACTTTGACAACAGTAAAAAGGGAACATTACTTAGAAATGTCAGATCTAGAAAAGAGGAAGGTTAGAATACCCACGTTACTACTCGTTGGGAAATCGATGATCACAGTTAGAAAAATTGAATATCATGAGTCTGCACCGATAAAAAAAATGAAAATTGAATATATTAGACAGAAATTTACATATGAACAGTCAGTGAATTGACATATTGAACTATTTCCAGCTAGTGATGCAAAATAGAGAACAAAGATAACCGGTGATTATATGCTAGAATTAGGTCGCAATGGTTACCATGGAGGTCACAACAATAGGGAATGAACATATATTGTTAATGTGAAACCAGAATATGATTTGGAATGCCGTACCTTTAGGAGAGAACTCTGTAATGCTCCGCTTTGATTAACACAACAATGGAAGATCAACAGGTAAAAGACACAAAGAGATGGACCGGTGGGCTTCTCCTGTGAGTATATACATATCAAAAATCTCTGAACAAAACCGAGTGCACAGATATGAGTGAAATGCCGTGGGGCAAATCATCCAATTCTAATATGATTCACGGTCAAGTGAAATATATATCAGTAATAACGGTGGCCTTCAATAATTGGGAAAGAATCCCATTTACCATGCTAACAGGAACACTGAAGCCAATGATAGAGGAGTTCACCTTGCCAATTGAAATGAAATCGCACAAGCTTCCGGCTATAGTGATGTTGGCACAACATAAGAAAAATTATATATCCTTACTTCACGCCACGCCGACCAACTCACCGCGCTCTATGACGGGGCAAAGGGCAGAAGGGTTGAGGGGCTCTACCACGGGGCAGCGGCAAGAGCTCTGGCTGGTTCCACGGCTGCATAGACTCCGGTGTGGAGGGCAGCACGGCCAGGGTAAAAAGTCCGTATGGTCGAAGGTGGCCGGTCGAGCGAATCCCATGCAGGTTCCCACGATGCGCTGTAGGCGTGCGATGGTTCCTGGCTGGTTCCGCGACGGCGCGGACAGTGGTGTGGAGGGCAGCGCGGCCGGGTGAAGTCCATACGGACGGTTGGACATGGCCGGTCGAGTGAAGCCCATGCAGATGCGGACAACGCGGTGTAGGCGTGCGGCGGTTCTGTCCAGGGGCGGCACGGTGGCGTAGCATTCAGCCCCATCTTGGCGTCGAGGTCGCTCGCGCCGGCGATCCATTTCCATGGCTGCAATGGGATTAATTAAGAGAATGGGTGGGAAGACCGAAGATGCATCTTCTGGGTCTAGGCCCCTCTTCTAGTTATGGGCTCGTTTGTTATGAAGAGAAAACGCCGGGTCGATTCAGTTTCTGGGACGACTGTGCATCTCCCACGTTCTATTTTATTGGTTTTCTATTTGAATGAGGTGGCAGATTTCTTAAATAGAAAATTGTCATTTGTTTGCCGAGGGGGCACATGCATGGCTGTTACCGGTGAAAAAGAAATGCTTAATTGCAATAGGATCGCTGATGTGGCTTGTGTGATGATGTGGATGGGCTGCATGTTGAGATAAATCAAGTAGTGGGGATGAACTTCTTAAGTATATAGGATTGGAGTGGTACCATTTTGCACATTGTTTTTTGTACTTGCTTCAAAAAAAAACATTTTTGACACTTAAGAAATAAAAAAAATCTTTTACAGAAAAGTTGGAAAACCCATTTGACAATATTGTTTGTAATGGCAATATGCACTTGTATGTTTAATTTGGTCATATTATAATAAATTATGCAGTGGATATGGCCATCACGTTGGTCATTTGACTTGAAAATGATGAAAGTTCATACACGACAGCCCGTTTTGTGAAGGATTTTTTTTCTTCAAATTAGTTATATTGAAAGTTTGGTATTTTTCCTCGCAATTAGTACACATAAAAGGACTCCATGCGAAAGGATTGCATTTTTTATACTTGTATTCCTTTTCTTTTATTTTGTCTAAAACAGGGTCCAAATGGTCAACATGGCTATTCATCACGAGGGGATGAATCTCTCAAAACTCTAAGTGGTTCTCCCATATAATGACTACTTGTGTACCCAAAAATATTTTTTGCTAATTTTTATTACTGGGCTATCACACACTTGCAGTTCAATTTTGAATTACTTTCGAGAAATTGACATAAAGTCACTTAAATGTGTGAAAGTAGCTAGAAAACTAGAAAATCCATGAAACTTGGGATTTGTGCATAAAATATGGTCTACTTACTGTGATAATTGGAGTGGCGCCATTTTGCACCTTGATTTTTGTACTTGCTTAAAACACACACCCATTTTTGACACTTAGAAAATGAAAACTAATTTTTTTGTACAAAAAAGTAGGAAAATCTATTTGGCAACATTGTTTGTGTTGTCAAGATGCACCTAACCGTCTAATTTGGGGACATTACAATAAACTATGTAATGAATATGACCATCACCTTGGTCCTTTGACTTGAAAGCCATGAATGTTTATACACGATAGCCAGTTTTGTGAAGGATTTTTTTTTCAAATTTATTATATTGAAAATTTGGTATTTTTCCTCGCAACTAGTTTTTTTAGACAACCTCACGAAGCTTTATTAAATTGTCACGATGTTTACAGGGACGAATGATAAATTCCCGGGATGCCCTAACCACACATGGCGGCCATCACCGAGAGAAAAAGCATGCTTCGCTAAGTTGTGAGCTTCATGATTGGAGCTCCTAAATTCATGACTAAAACCGCAAAAATCAAAAAGCGCAGAGTGGTCTATTATTTCATGTACAATTGCACCGTAGCTAGCCGGGTTATCCCGCTGTAAATCTTGCACCACCACTTTGCAGTCTGATGCAACTTCAATCCTCCTCTCGTACAGATCATCCGCCAATGCTAGGGCTTCTCCGATAGCCAACGCTTCCAAAGTAGTCGGATCAATGATGTGGTTAAAACAAAGAGTCGAAGCCCCCCAAGAATAGGCCGCTGTCATCTCTGCATATTGCACCCACAGTCCCAAAACCAGCACTGGACACCGCAGCATCCACATTTAGTTTTGCATTGCGCGTACTAGGTGGCACCCAAGACGAGGAGCGTACCACCGCCGGCGCCTGGTTCCTTGGTGATCTGTTATTGACAACTTGAAGCTCAACCAGATATTTGGTAATGAAGGTATTAACTGAGTTTGGTGCTTTGAAGATATTTTCGTGGACAGCCTTCCGTCGGGCTCCCCAGATTGCCCATAAAGTAACGACCAGGTGATCAAACAGCTTCCTTGGGAGGATTTCATTCATAGCAAACAGCCACTCCTTCGGATTATCTTCCCCTTGATCAATCATATGTGATACTAACTCCTCAGGCGCCAGAGCCCATACACTTGCCGCCATCGGACAAGAGATAAGCGCATGTTTCCATGTATCGACTACACCGCAGATTGGGCAAGTATCTTCCGTAGCCATATGCCAGTGCTTTAATAGAGTGCCTGTGGGCATCGACCGTCGGGCAAGACGCCATACAAATACTTTCAGCTTTGAGGGAACCTGCATGTGCCATATCATAGACCATTTGCTGTTTTCGTTGGGATCATACGAGGTACTCCCTTCCACATCGATCAGGGCATCATGGGCGTGTTTTAGTCTCAATATCATCCTGTACGCCGAGCGTACACTGAATCCTCCGCGGGGCTCTTCATTCCATGCCCAGAAATCATCGACATCGCGTGTGCATAACGGGATCCGCAGAATTGCCTCCGCATCTCCCGGAGTGAAAACAGACCAGACCAAAGTCTCATTCCAGCTCGCCGTTGTATTATCAATGAGCTCTGCAACTCTAACTGGAGCGTCTGGTTCAAGTGATGGGGCAGGACACTTGAATTTGTCCCGATGAATCCAGTTATCACGCCAAATGTTGGTCGTTTCTCCATCCCCTATTCTGCAAACAAGACCATGTGCCAAAACATCTCTGCCATCCAGAACTGCCCGCCAAATTTGGGAGGGGTGCGAGCCAAGTCCCGCTTGAAGCAAGGAGCAGTCTGGGAAGTAGACCGCCTTAAGAATTCTGGCACTAAGAGAAGTGTCATCAGTGAATGTTCGCCAGGCTTGTCTCGCCAGGAGTGCAAGGTTGAAGATCTCCATGTCATGAAACCCCATCCTCCCAAATGTTTTGGCATAGTTATAGTGTCCCATGCAACCCAGCATGGCTTTCTCTTCCCCTGTTTCGAACCCCACCAAAAATGTCGGATGATGGAGTTAATATTCTCACAAAGACCTCGTGGCAGTCGGAAAGATGCCATGGAATAGACTGGAATCGCTTGTGCTACTGACTTGATTAGAACCTCTTTACTAGCTGATGAAAGCAACTTGGCCATCCATCCCTTAAACTTTTCCCAAACACGGTCTCTAAGGTATTTGAAAGTACCATTCTTCGAATGACCCACGTCAGTCGGCATGCCCAGATAACACTCACTCAAAGATTCATTTTGGACATGCAGAGTGTGTTTTATATTTTCTCTCAATTGTGTTAGGCACCCCTTGCTGAAAAAAATTGATGACTTCTCATTATTGATCCTCTGGCACGAAGCACGATAATATGTATCAAGTAGGTTTGACACCACATTTGATCCCTCCACACTCGCCTTAAAAAGCAGCAGGCTATCATCTGCAAACAGAAGGTGGTTTACGGTTGGAGCTGTGGGAGCCACCTTGATACCTGATATTGACGATTCAAAACTTGATTTAAGGAGGCACGAAAGGCCCTCTGCTGCAATCAAGAATAAGTAGGGGAAAATTGGGTCTCCCTGCCGGATACCTCTTGTTGGTTTAAACGATTCAAGCTTTTCACCATTGAAACACACAAAGAAAGAGACTGAAGAGACCATACCCATAACAACATTTATCCAATGATGATTGATACGTCTCCAACGTATCTATAATTTTTGATTGTTCCATACTATTATATTACCCCTTTTGGATGTTTATGGGCTTTATTTTAGACATTTATATCATTTTTGGGACTAACCTACTAACCGGAGGCCCATCCCATATTGCTGTTTTTTTTGCCTATTTCAGTATTTCGAAGAAAAGGAATATCAAACGGAGTCCAAACGGAATGAAACCTTCGGGAGCGTGATTTTTGGAACAAACGTGATCCGGAGAGCTTGGAGTGCAAGTCAAGAAGCCTCCGAGGGCCCCACGAGATAGGAGGGCGCGCCCTACAGGGGGCGCCCCCCTGTCTCGTGGGCCTCTCGTACTTCTTCCTCCTATATATACCTACGTACCCCGAAAACATCCAGGAGCACCACGAAACACAATTTCCACCGCCGTAACCTTCTGTATCTGCGAGATCCCATCTTGGAGCCTTCGCCGGCACTCTGCTGGAGGGGGAATCAACCATGGAGGGCCTCTACATCAACATCCTTGCCCCTCCGATGAGTTGTGAGTAGTTTACCAAAGACCTACGGGTCCATAATTATTAGCTAGATGGCTTCTTCTCTCCTTTTGGATCTCAATACAATGTTCTCCCCCTCTCTTGTGGAGATCTATTCGATGTAAACTCTTTTTGCGGTTTGTTTGCCGAGATCCGATGAATTGTGGGTTTATGATCAAGTTTATCTATGAATAATATTTGAATCTTCTCTGAATTCTTTTATGTATGATTGAGTTATCTTTGCAAGTCTTTTCGAATTATCAATTTGGTTTGGCCTACTAGATTGGTGTTTCTTGCCATGGGAGAAGTGCTTAGCTTTGGGTTCAATCTTGTGGTGTTCTTACCCAGTGACAGAAAGGGTTGCAAGACACGTATTATATTATTGCCATCGAGGATAACAAGATGAGATTTATATCATATTGTATATGTTTATCCCTCTGCATCATGTCATCTTGCTTAATGCGTTACTCTGTTCTTATGAACTTAATACTCTAGATGCAGGCAGGAGTCAGTCGATGTGTGGAGTAATAGTAGTAGATGCAGGCAGGAGTCGGTCTACTTGTTATGGACGTGATGCCTATATACATGATCATGCCTAGATAATCTCATAACTATGCGCTTTTCTATCAATTGCTCGACAGTAATTTGTTCACCCACCGTAATACTTATGCTATCTTGAGAGAAGCCTCTAGTGAAACCTATGGCCCCCGGGTCTATCTCTTATCATATTTGCTTTCAATCTACTTTATTTGCATCTATCTTATAAAATACCAAAAATATATTTATCTTATCATACTATCTTTATTAGATCTCATTTTCGCAAGTGGTCGTGAAGGGATTGACAACCCCTTTATTGCGTTGGTTGCGAGTTCTCAGTTTGTTTGTGTAGGTGCGTGGGACTTTTGAGGAGCCTCCTACTGGATTGATACCTTGGTTCTCAAAACCGAGGGAAATACTTACGCTACACTTTGCTGCATCACCCTCTCCTCTTCGAGGAAAACCAACGCAATCTCAAGACGTAGCAATGTTCAAATCCGAGTTTGGTCATGATCACTCTCAGGTAATCCCACTCCACTCTGTCATAAGCCTTCATCATATCCAGTTTCAAAGCACAAAAGCTGTTTGTTTTCCTCGCAACTAGTACACATAAAAGGCAGAACAACATATTATGAGCCAAATGAACATCTAATGCACCTCTTTTTTCAGCTGTGATTTTAGTCAGAATTTCTGGATGAATATTGGCTTCCAATGAAACACAGATTATGACTTATTGGAGATGCTAATGGATGCTAGAAGGCAGAACAACACATCATGTTTCAAAGAATGACTCGTTGCTGGATGTTGGAGTCTGTGGAAACATAGAAACAATATCATTTTTGATCACAAGGAAAGAAACATGGCATATTGCATCAACACTTTCAAGGAACATTTCAGTATGATTATCAAAAAAGCCAAGCCTAGTTTGAAAGAAGGCATGCTGAGTTGGTTGGACTACTTGTAGTTTATTCTCTTTGTAACCTTGTAATCATTGTACAGTGGTTGTAACATATCATCGTTAATGAAAATCAGAGTTACAGTGGGGATCTTCCCCACTGTGTTTTGCTCAAAGAAAAAAACTAGTACACATAAAAGGACTCCATGCAAAAGAATTGCATTTTTTAAACTTGTATTCTTTTTGTTTCATTTTTTTCAAAATGGGGTCAAAATGGTCAACATGGCTATTCATCACAAGGGATTGAATCTCACAAAACCACTGTTCAAGATATCTTCTGATAAATCGGCCGATTTATCGCTTACCTATGTCTGACCGATATGATAAATCGACCGATAAATCAGCCGATATGGCGATAAATCGGCCGATGTGCCGATAAACTGGCCGATTTACCCCTTATCATGGGTCGACCGATAAGTTCCCGATAAGCGATATCCCCAACATTGACAAAACTCTAAGTGGTTCTCCCATATAATGACTATTTGTGTATCTAAAAATATTTATTTTGTTATTTTTTATGATTGAGCTATTACACACTTGCAGTTCAATATTGAATTACTTTTGAGAAATTGACATAAAGTTATTTAAATGTGCGAAAGTAGCTAGAAAACTAGAAAATCCATGAAACTTGGGAATTGTGCATAAAATATGGTCTACTTACTGTGCTAATTTGAGTGGTGCCATTTTGCACCCTGATTTTTGTAGTTGCTTCACAAAAAAACACCCAGTTTTGACACTTCGAAAATGAAAATTGATTTCTTTGTAGAAAAAAGTAGGAAACTATACTTGACAACATTGTTTGTAATGTCAAGATGCACCTATATGTCTAATTTATAATAAGGGATAAGTATATTTTTCATCCCTCAACTTTTTTGATAGTATACAAATGGTCCTTCGACTGCAAAACCAGCAAATCTTAGTCCCTCAACATTCAAAACCAGATAAGTTTAGTCCCTCAACTTTTAAAACCGGATAAATTTAGTCCCTCATAGCTTCGGGTGGTTTTCTACCCAACGTGCAGTGGTTTTGATTCTGCGCGGTGGCTGTCCGCCATGACGCCATCCCTCCCGGCCGAGGTAGCGCCCAACTGACGGTCATTCTCCTGTACAAAGCTAGCCTCGTACTAGCTCGCTCGTGTATAAAGCAAGCTCTTCCTGAAGCGCTTCTGGCTGTTGAATCATTAGTTAGTCGGTTGATTTTTTCCTGTTTTCTTCCCATTCAGTTAGCAGGGCACGAGCTCAGTATTTTGTGTGGAGACCGTGCGCGTCGAGTCCGGCAGCTGCATGCATGTCGCTGCAAGTGTCCAGCCGCGCGTCAAGTTGTTTGCTTGACATGCATCAGTGTGAGTTGAGAGCTAACACTGGCTGGTGCTTTTGTCCCGAGAGGAACCAGCTTAGATCAATTAACGTGCATACGTAAGCTAGTTGTCTACTTTGCTTTTGCTACGTACATGCATCGACATGTAATAGTATCAACTACGAGCGGACCACATCAAGCCAGCGCTGCAAGCTCACTCTCGCCGAAAAGTCGCGTTGCCGCCGTTGAGCTAGCAGGCTAGCACACGGACGATCTCGCCATCGGCACAGTCAGACAGGCATATGTCGCAGCCGGCACGGAAGGACGCACACTGCTGCTGCTCTGCTTGTGCGCTCATGAGGAGGCGGCGTAAGTGGCGACCGGGAGCGCGATGGGGGCCGGCAGCGCGCAACCTTCCCTGGCTCTAACAATTTTTTTTCTGTAGCGTAATATCATAATACCACACCAAGTCGAAAGAAAACCACCTAAAATAGCATGAAGGACTAAACTTATTCGGTTTTAAAAGTAGAGGGACGAAGTTTTGCTGGTTTTGAAGTTAAGGATCATTTCTCCACTTTCAAAAGTGTTGAGGGACGAAAAATATACTTTTCCCTTATAATAAACTATGCAATGAATATGGTCATCACCTTGGTCATTTGAGACTATATTTATATTTAGCATACCAAAAAGTGTAATTAATATGGCCTAAAATGGAAAAGTTTTCAACATGAAAATTGTCTGTCCCGTCAAAATGAACAACTTTGATATTTGGACCATCTTCATCCAAGGTCGTATGCAATCTGTACAGCCAAAACTATGCAGCTCAGTGAATGTAAGACAATAAGTTTTGGGAACCAGCACAACCCTCTAGGGGTGGCTTATCTCATTATATATAATGGTTCTGTTACAATACGTACATAGGTACAGAAGCTATACATAGTCTAACACCCTCCCTCAATCTTAGCCACTTTCTAAAGAACTGAGAAGGGTAAGATTGCGCCTACCAGCCTCAAACTGTGGCAGTGGTAAAGGCTTAGTGAAGATGTCTGCAAGTTGATCCTTAGATGAGATAAACTTGATCTGGAGTTGCTTCTGTGATACACGTTCCCGTACAAAGTGATAGTCAACTTCAATGTGTTTCGTTCGGGCATGAAATACTGGATTTGCAGAAAGGTATGTAGCACCGATGTTATCACACCAAAGAATAGGAGGCTGTGGTTGAGACAAACCCAACTCCTGAAGCAAAGACTGCACCCAAATAATCTCTGCAGTAGCATTAGCCACAGCCTTGTACTCAGCTTCAGTACTGCTACGTGACACAGTAGCCTGTTTCCGAGCACTCCAGGCGATCAAATTAGGGCCAAAGAATACTGCATAACCCCCTGTGGATCGCCTGTCATCTGGGCTACCAGCCCAATCTGCATCAGAGAAGGCCGAAAGGACCCGAAAGGAAGTCGGCCGAATATGCATACCAAATGTCAGGGTGAACTGAACATAACGAAGAATGCGTTTAACAGCAGCCCAATGAGTATCGCTGGGAGCCTGAAGATACTGACAAACCCTGTTAACAGCATAAGAGATATCTGGTCTCGTGATCGTCAAGTACTGAAGTCCACCAACAATGCTCCTGTACTCTGTGGCATCCGCAGGAGACAAAAGCTCACCATCAACAGCTGTTATCTTGTCAGTAGACGACATGGGTGTGGTGGTCGGTTTGCACTTCAGCATGCCCGCTCTTTGTAACAACTCCAAGGAGTACTTCTTCTGCGTAAGGACAAGACCAGTAGCACGAGAAGTGACCTCAACTCCAAGAAAGTAGTGAAGCTTCCCAAGATCTTTGACCGCAAAATCAGCACCAAGAGAGCAGACAAGAGCATCAGCAGCATACTGAGAAGAGCTGACAAGGATAATATCATCGACATATACCAAAAGATACATAGTGACTTCTGGCTTCTGTAGAAGAAATAATGAAGTGTCAGCAGTGGACGGCACAAACCCATGAGCACGAAGGGCAGAGGCAAGGCGGGCATGCCAGGCATGAGGAGCTTGCTTCAAACCATATAGTGCTTTGGAGAGACAACAGATATAGTCAGGACGATCAGGATCAGAGAAACCAGGCGGCTGTTTCATATAAACCTCTTCCTCCAAAAAACCATGTAGAAAAGCATTCTGCACATCAAGTTGACGAAGTGACCAACCACGAGAAACAGCAATGGAGAGAAGAAGCCGAATAGTGGTAGGCTTGACGACAGGACTGAAGGTGTCCTCATAGTCAAGACCATGGCGCTGCCGAAAACCGCGAGCAACAAGTCGCGCTTTGTAACGCTCAATAGATCCATCCGAATGCTTCTTCACTTTGAATACCCATTTTGAGTCAATAATATTTACCCGTGGTGGTGGAGGAACGAGAGTCCATGTCTTGTTACGAAGGAGAGCATGAAACTCCTGCTCCATAGCCTCTCGCCAATGTGGAATGCGCAGGGCAGCCTGATATGAGCGAGGCTCAGAAGATGGATCCGCAACAGCAGCAGCCAAACAAGCAGCCAACCAAGCAACCGTACCATCCTTACGTTCCTTAGGTTTGAAAATGCCACTGCGACTGCGTGTATGTGGTCGGGACACAGGAACCACCGAGGTCGACGGAGCAGCCTGCAACGGGCTGGAGGACGACGACGTTGACGAGTCAGCCGGTGACGAGGAGCCAGACACAGTAGCCTCGGGCTCGGTCGGCGAAGAAGGTCGGCCGACCGGCGAAACCGGCAGAGCAGACGAAGCAGCTGGCGACGCCGGCGTCACAGACCGGGCCGATGGCGAGCCCGGCATAGTGGGCCGTGGCGCGGCCGATGTCGCGGGCCGATCCGCGGATGAAGGCGACGTGAGGACAGCGTCGCGGACCCGAGCTGCAGGCGAAGACGGCATGACGGGCCGAGCCGCGGGCGAAGACGGCGTGACAGGCCGAGCCGCTGAAGACTCGGCGGCCGCTGGCGAAGAGGGCCGAGCCGCTGGAGACTCGGCGGTCGCTGGCGTAACGGACCGAGCAGTGGAGATGCTCGGCGCGACGGGCTCTTCGGGTGACCATGCATGGGCACGCAAATCGATGCCATGCAACATAGGGCGATCAACGTGCCCATCAGAAGGCGGTGATGATGATGGTGAATCCTCCAAAAGCTCCAAACGAGCCCCACGTCCGGTTCCTGCACCATGGTTAGGTAACAGCAAAGGAGAGTATGCAACATCATCAAATTGGTCAGAAGCAACAGAGGATGAATGCAGAGATGGTGGTTCGACAGTGGACACAGGAAGTTTGGCAAAGGGAAAAACATGCTCATCAAACACGACGTCCCGAGATATATAGACACGATTAGTGGGAACATGAAGACATTTGTAACCTTTATGAAGAGAGCTATAGCCAAGAAAAACACACTTCTTAGAACGAAACTCAAGCTTGCGCTTATTATATGGACGAAGATGCGGCCAACAAGCACACCCAAATACCTTGAAAAAGGTATAATCAGGTTGTTCATTAAGGAGAACCTCAATGGGAGTCTTCATGTTTAAAACACGAGTGGGAGTACGGTTGATGAGAAAGCATGCAGTGGTGAAAGCATCACTCCAAAACCAAAACGAAACAGATGCATGGGCCAAAAGAGTAAGACCAGCTTCAACAATATGACGATGCTTACATTCGACTGAACCATTCTGCTGATGTGTATGTGGACATGCTAAACGATGAGCTATCCCAAGCGACTGAAAGAAGGAGTTGAGGTTGCGATACTCGCCCCCCCAGTCCGACTGGACATGAACAATTTTGTGCTTGAGAAGACGTTCAACATGTTTTTGAAACTGAACAAAAATATCAAACACATCAGATTTGCGTTTAATAAGGTAAAGCCAGGTAAAGCGACTATAAGCATCAACGAAACTGATATAGTAATTATGACCACTGACAGAAGTCTGAGCAGGACCCCATACATCTGAAAACACAAGTTCTAAAGGATGTTTCACCTCACGACTGGACTCCGAAAAAGGAAGTTGATGACTCTTCCCCTGCTGACAAGCATCACACACTGCTACATCTTTATTACTAGACAAACTAGGAAGCTCATGACGACGCAAAATATGACGGACAATAGGTGTGGCCGGGTGACCAAGACGAGCATGCCACTGTGACGGAGAGACCCGAACTCCACTGAAAACACGAGCGACGCCAGGATGCTCCAGACGGTAGAGGCCCTGGCACAACCGCCCACTAAGAAGAATGTCCCTCGTGCCCCGATCCTTAATAAAAAGATCAAAAGGGTGAAATTCACAAAGCACATTATTATCACGTGTGAGTTTAGGAACTGAAAGAAGATTACGGGTCACAGATGGAACTCGAAGAACATTGCGAAGCTGAAGACTCCTATTGGCATGTCTAGTGAGAAGAGATGCTTGACCAATATGAGAGATGTGCATACCTGCTCCATTGGCGGTGTGGATCTTGTCGGAGCCATGATAGGGTTCACGAGTGTGAAGCTTCCCCATCTCGCTGGTCAGATGCTCTGTCGCCCCAGAGTCCATGTACCAGTGTGGATCGATGGAGTAGGACTGAGTGTATCCCTGTTGCTTCTGCGGCGAGGGACGATCAGCCATGGCGACCTGACGGGCATTATTGCGTGTATCTTTGCCGTCATTGCCAAGACCAAGGAAGCTTCGCTGGAAGCGCTTATGACACTTGGAGGCCCAGTGCCCATCGCGGCCACAAAGCTGGCACACACGTGGACCACTAGCCCCCAGTAAGGTCGCAGTAGGTGGGGGGGCCGAGGCGGGCGACGGTGGCAGCCCCAAGGGAGACCGGGGTGATGAAGAAGAGCGGCCACCCTTGGTGGCGGCGTTGGCCGAGAGGGAGCCAGTGCCCCTGGTGCGGCGAGTCTCGACCCGTTGCTCAGTGAGAAGGAGCCGAGAGAAAACCTCGTGTGCCAGCATGGGTGTCGAGTTGCCCCGCTCGTTGATGATCTCGACTAAGGCATCATACTCCTCATCAAGATCATTGACAATAAACGAGTTGAACTCGGAGTCGGTTAGGGGCTGTCCAATGGAGGCCAATGTGTCGGCGAGGCCCTTGACCTTGTTGTAGAACTCAGTGGCAGTGGAGTCAAGCTTCTGGCACTCTCCAAGCTGACGACGGAGTGCAGAGACACGAGCCTGGGACTGCGCTGCAAAGGTGCGCTCAAGGATGGTCCAGGCCTCATGAGACGTCTTCGCGAAGACAACAAGGCCGGCAACTGCCGGCGAGAGCGACCCCTGGATGGAGGAGAGGTTCGCCTGGTCCTGCCCCGTCCAGACGCGATGGGCCGGATTGTAGACCGGACCGTGCACGCTGTCTACCAGCGCGGGTGGGCAGGGAAGCGATCCGTCGACGTAGCCTAGCAGGTAGTGACTCCCCAAGAGCGGGAGAACCTGCGCACGCCAGAAGATGTAGTTGTCGGCGGAGAGCTTGATGGTGATGAGATGACCGAAGTGAAACGGCGGCGGCGAAGACGATCCCATCGAGGAGGCTGCCTGGGGTGCAAACACCATGGAGGCAGCCGGAGGCACCGAAGCCGATGCGGGAGGAGGCGGGACCGCAGCCAGGGCGGGCGCCGCAAAGCTCACGGCCGGTGCGGACGCCGCAAGGCCCGCAGCCGGGGCGGACGCCGCCAACCCCGCCAGCGGGGCGGTGTGATCCGCTTGCGGCAGGAGCGGCGGGATGACGCCTGCGGAGTCCGCAGCGGACGGCGGCGCCGCGGTGTGGACCACGAGATCACGCCCGAGCGAGGGCGCCGGCGGCGTGGAGAAGACGGAGCCGATGCTCCTTGTCCCGATCGGAGCGGGAACGGAGACGGCATCGAGCGGGAGGTTGAGCAGAGCCGCAAGAGAGGCCAGGAGGAAGCCCGCAGCAGTGGAACCGGTGGTGGCGGCGCTCGACATGGCGGCGGCGCGATCGGTGGCGCGGCGGCGGCGGCTGCGGCGGCGGTGCCGGTATTAGTGTTTAGAAGCGGAAGCGATCGTAACCTAGCGTGATACCATGTAAGACAATAAGTTTTGGGAACCAGCACAACCCTCTAGGGGTGGCTTATCTCATTATATATAATGGTTCTGTTACAATACGTACATAGGTACAGAAGCTATACATAGTCTAACAGTGAAGACCCCGTTTTGCCGAGTGTGACACTCGGTAAAGACCCCCTTTTTGGGATAGGCACACTCGGCAAAGCCCTGTTTGCCGTGTTTTGTTGTTTTACCGAGTGTTTTATCCACGACGCTCGGCAAAGTGTCTGTTTGCCGCGTTTCGCGTTTTTGCCGAGTTAGGTACTTGGGCAAAGATATTATTGCCGAGTGACTGACATAATGCATTCGGCAAAGAGGAAAATTCCAAGAGTGCCCCTGATTTCTATCAAGTTTTCCCTGTAGGTTTGACGTTTTGGGACAAAGCTAATTAATGGGAAGGTTACAAAAAAGTTGCATCGGAAGTACGAGGAGCGACCGGCTCAAATTTGGGCCGGCCGGCCGGAACGCGTCTTAGGAGATTTCGAGGAGGCAGCGTGCGTAACGGGGAAGACCCGGCGCCATGTCTGGAACGGGTTGTTGTCATCAAGTCTATGAAGCTGGGGTACTTAAGTAGAGAGCAGCTAGCTTATGGATGGTAGTACCAGATTACTAGTCCTCCCCTCTGTGACTGTGAGCAGAGCACCACTCTAGCTAGCACCTAGCAGCATGGCCCGTCCGTTACCTTCTCCCATCATGCTACTCTCCATCTCTCTTCTTGTGATCACGAGCGTGGCCGCTGCTTCCAGCAACGACGACTCCGACCTCTCAGCTCTTGTGGCCTTCAAGGCCGGGCTCTCCGACCCGCTTGGCCTCCTGTCTAGGAACTGGACAGCCGGCACATCCTTCTGCTCTTGGGTCGGCGTCTCCTGCAGCCGCCGCCATCGGGAGCGCGTCACCGCTCTTGTGCTGGCAGACGTTCCTCTCCAAGGAGAGATCGCTCCTCATCTCGGTAACCTCTCTTTCCTCGCCGTCCTCACTCTTTCAAACACAGAAATCATGGGCACCATCCCATCCGATATAGGACGACTACATCGCCTCACCGATCTTGATCTTAGCTCTAACCGCCTCTCGGGCACCATCCCCAGTACCCTAGGAAACCTCACAAAGCTTCAACGCCTTTCCCTACGCCGAAATGGTCTCTCCGGACATATCCCGGACCAACTCCTCCAGAACATGAACAGCCTGAGGAGGATACATCTCGGGGTGAACCGGTTAAGTGGCCTCATACCAGACCAACTCTTCAACAACACGCCTTTACTAACTCATCTTGACTTCCAAAACAACAGTCTATCTGGGTCAATACCACATGGTATTGCCACATGTGCCATGCTTGAATGGGTCAACTTTGAATATAACCAGCTGTCCGGACTAGTACCTCTAACCATATTCAACAAGTCTAGGCTTGACACTCTTGTCCTCTCATCTAACCACTTCACAGGAACAATCCCTACCAATGAAAGCTTTAACTTGCCCATGTTAACAGTCTTCTTCATTGGTCTCAACAGTTTCACAGGTCAATTTCCCTCAACCCTTGTATCCTGCAAGCTACTAGTGCAACTTTCTCTAGCAGGAAACTCCTTTGTGGGCAATCTCCCAGAATGGCTCGCTCAACTATCACGACTCACTTTTCTTACTATAGGTGGCAACGACGATGTTAGCGGGTCAATTCCAGGTGTGCTCAGAAATCTTACTCTTCTCCGTGTTCTTGACATCTCATTCTGCGACCTAAGCGGAAATATTCCAGCCGAGCTAGGGGAAATGAGTCAGCTCACACATTTAAGTCTTACATCAAACAAACTAACAGGTCCATTTCCAGCCAATTTTGGCAACCTATCCCAACTATCTAGTCTGCTAGTTGATTCGAACCAATTAACTGGATCTTTGCCCGAAACTATTGGGAACCTCAGGTACCTTAACCGTCTCCATATTGGAATGAATCAGCTCAATGGGACCCTTGAGTTCTTGGCCACTATGTCAAACTGTAGACAACTCCAATTGCTTGCCATGTTTTATTGCTCCTTCACTGGAAACATTCCTGCATATATCGGTAACCTCTCCAGACAATTGACATACCTCAATGCAGCCGGGAATCGTTTAACCGGGGGTCTTCCAGCCACACTATCAAATCTAAGTGGTCTTAGTGTAATGTCCTTTGCAGACAACCAATTAAGCGGCATAATCCCAGCACACATTGCATCATTGGAGAATCTTGAGCAGCTAAACCTTTCTAGTAACAAGCTGTTTGGCCCAATCCCGTTAAAGATTGGTGCCTTGACAAGATTGCACAGGCTATCCCTCCAGGGCAATAAATTATCTGGCGCCCTTCCGGATGGCATCGGTAACCTAAGTAACCTAGAATATATGTCGCTTGCAGATAATCATCTCTCGTCAGCGATACCTGAAAGATTGTTTCATCTTAGTAACCTTCGTGTGTTAGATCTATCTCACAACTCCTTTACAAGTGCACTGCCCTCTAATCTTGATTCCATGAAGAAAATATACATGCTAGATATATCAGCCAACAGCTTGGTTGGTAGTATTCCAACTTCATACGGGAATCTTGGACTATTAAGCTTCCTGAACCTATCACACAACACACTCACAGGTTCCATCGATGGCTCGTTCAAGGAGTTAATCGTCCTAACGCAGTTGGACCTATCTTGTAACAACCTTTCTGGTACCATTCCAAAATATTTAGCCAACTTTACTTTACTGACTAGCTTGAACCTTTCTTTCAATGAGTTCCGAGGTGAGATACCAAGTGGTGGTATTTTCTTTAACACCAGTGCACAATTATCGTTGATGGGAAATGCTGGGCTGTGTGATGCCTCACGTCTAGGATTTTTTCCTTGCCTAGACACTTCCTACAAAACCAAGAGACACTTGCTAAGGATTGTTCTACCAGTTATCTTGGTAACTGTAGGAGCTATAGCAATTCTCATTTACCTAATGGTCACGAAGAAAAATAAAAAGCAGCTACAAGTTACGACTTCCATTGGCATGGATAATATTATCAGTCATAGACAAGTTTCCTATCTCGAGATTGCTCGTGCCACTGAAAATTTCAGCGAGGACAACCTACTTGGAGTTGGAAGCTTTGGAAAAGTTTTCAGGGGCAAATTACAAGATGGTTTGGAGGTTGCGATAAAAGTGCTCAACATGCATGTCGAGCAGGCTGTGAGGAGCTTTGATGCAGAATGTCAAGTGCTAAGGATGGCTAGGCACCGCAACTTGATACAGATATTAAGTACTTGCTCCAACTTTGAATTCAGAGCAGTGCTACTTCAGTACATGCCCAAAGGTAACTTGGATGTACATTTGCACTCTGAAAATGGAGAATCGATAGGGTTTATCAGGAGATTGGATATTATGCTTGGTGTATCGAAAGCCATGGAGTATCTGCACCACCATCACCATCAAGTTGTGTTGCACTGCGACCTCAAACCTAAAAATGTGCTATTCGATGATGAGATGGTGGCGCATGTTGCGGACTTCGGCATTGCAAGATTACTTGTTGGAGACGACAACTCCTTGATTTCAGCGAGTATGCCGGGGACTATTGGATACATGGCACCAGGTACTTGCATCGATAACTCCTTGAACACCTAGTCTGGCAAGTTATGTATTGTTAGTTTCTGTCATAACAAATACTTTTCGTTCTTCTATTCAATAGAATATGCATTCATGGGGAAAGCATCACGAAAGAGCGATGTGTTTAGCTTTGGAATAATGCTGCTCGAAGTCTTCACAGGGAAAAGACCCACAGATGCCATGTTTGGGGGAGAATTGAGCATCAGGCAATGGGTTTCGCAAGCGTTTTCAGCAAACCTTACTAGCGTTTTGGACGTTAAGATAGCTCAAGCTGAGGAAAGAATTTTCTGCTTAAATCACCAGAGCAGCAGTTCATTGGCGTGCACGAGCAGCGACTGGCTTGTGCCAATATTCGACCTGGGTCTGATGTGTTCGAGCGAATCACCTGACCAGAGGCCAAGCATGACAGACGTGGTTGTAAGGCTCGAGAACATCATGAAGAGTTACTCTGCTACCATGCCGTCACTGGAACTGGCTCCATGTTAGTTAGTTCTTTGTTTGGGTTTCATAAACAGTGTTTTTTTACTTGATTTCATAACAGTGTTGTGTTAGAATGCATGGTATGCATGTGGGCGTAGGAGGAGACTGTATCGTGACTCTGCTTCTCGGTAGCTATATGCGCCGTATCCTCGGTACTATAGGGAGTGGATTTTTTACCATGCACGGAAGATATTGTGCATGTATGAGTTGTTCATAAAACCACAATTTTCGAGTCAAATTCACCAAATGATGCCACTTTACGTTTTGAGGACAGAAAACTGCCAGAAATTTTCAAGGTTTTTGCCAAAAACACCAATCACGAATTGAACACGGATTGACACTCAATCCGACAAGAGGGACCCACCCAGGTGGTGACATGCCACGACACCTAGCGGCGCTATACCGAAATCCTCGTTACCAGTTTTGTTCCTTTTTCTTGTTGTCGTGTTCTGGCATCCCCATGACGTAGTCTGGCTAGACAATGACAGGTGCCGTCGTCACACCGAAAGTGCCCTAAGAATATCTCTCCATCATCGGAGGAGCAAATCCCACTCTCGAGCTATGTAGTCCCTTGTCAAACTTTCTGATGAACATGTAAGTGTCGTTATGATCACTGTGTTACAAGTGATGTTTGAGCAACCCCAAAGCCCACCGTACGGTAAGAAGTGACTACAATACTTGTTGGGGAATGTTGCATTGAAAACAAAACAAAAACTTTATGCACACGCAAGGTCTATCCATGGAGATGCATAGTTACGAGAGGGGAGAGTATGTCAATGTACCCTCCTAGACCATTAAGTGGAAGCGTTTATCAACGCGGTTGTTGTAGTCGTACACCTTCATGATCCAAGCGATCAAGTATCGAACGTACTACACCTCCGCGTTCAACACCCGTTCAGCTCGATGACGTCCTCGCCTTCTTGATCCAGCAAGAGAGGCGAAGTAGTAGATGAGTTCCGCCAGCACAACAGCGTGATGATGGTGGTGATGAACTTGTTCCCGCAGGGCTTCGCCGTGCATCGCGGAAAAACTTGACGGAGGATGAAACTGGGGAGAGGGGCGCCGCACACGGCTTGGGGATTGTCGTGGGGTGTGTGGCGCCCCTCCCTCTTATGTATATATAGGTGGGGGGGAGGGGAGGCAGCCAGGGTGCGCCCCAAGGGTGGTCGTAGGCCCCCTTGGGCGCCTGCCCTATGGCGCGCCCTCCTTC
>NC_057807.1:704392383-704427609 GCF_018294505.1 Triticum aestivum
AGGACATGACAACCCCTTGTGGGCTAGTGTGCTTCCCTCGTTTGACCCATATGGCCCAATAACCTCCCGGGGCCTCCCGGAACCCCTTCTGGTGATCCGATGATTATGCGGTACATTCTGAAACCTTTTCGGTGACCAAACAACATCGTCCTATATATCAATATTTACCTCCGGACCATTCCGGAGCTCCTCGTCATGTCTGTGATCTTATCCGGGACTTTGAACAACATTCGGTCACCAACTCACATAACTCATATAAAACAATATCATCAACGAACGTTAAGCATGCGGACCCTACGGGTTCGAGAATGATGCAGACATGACCGAGACGCCTCTCCAGTCAATAACCAATAGCGGGACCTGGATGCTAATATTGGTTCCTACATATTCTACGAAGATCTTTATCGGTCGAACCTTTATGACAACATACGCAATTCCCTTTGTCTATCGGTATGTTATTTGCCCGAGATCCAATCATCGGTATCTCCACACCTAGTTCAATCTCGTTAATGGCAAGTCTCTTTACTCGTTCTGTAATACATAATTTCGTAACTATTGGGCCAGGCCTATGTAATTTTGAAATACTTCAATATAGTCTGTTTTTAGAGTTCGTATGTGTGGGGAACAGAGTTAGGGTTGGTTTCAGACCCCTGCTCCAAGGGGTCACAAAATTTCCCCCTATTCCTCCATATATACAGCCTTTAGGGCGTTGTTTAGACTTTGGGTTTTGTTTAGATTAAATGTCCGGCATAGCTGCAACTTCACACACTTCGTCCATGTTCAATGACCAGACAAAGACGTTACAGAACCCCACCTTCATTAATAAGGTTTTTATCTTATATTCGCAATATCCAGATTGCAATTTCAGTTTCTTGCTTGTTCTTCATTTGCGTGCAGGAACCAGACACTCGTGGCCAGGTTGATCGTGCTCCGGTGTGGTCAATAACCTCTCGGATTTGATTTACCGATTGCTAAGGCACGACGTCTTCGCACGTTTGTAGTCGGATCGTCAAAGTCTACTCCACCAAAAACGATAGCCACCATCTCATCGAAAGATGAGACACTTTTGCTTCCATCACACTCCATGTTATTACAATTGATTACAAACGATATTAACTTAATTCATATCAGACAAGATTGAGTCGATTCAATAGGATCGTTCTTCCAACATCATAATCTCAAAATTGTTTTAGGACTATTATTTAATACTTAACGATATCCTAAGATCTGGAAAACATGATCACCAACAACACTTGAGCTAGTACAAGAGGCAAGACTAGGAACCTTTTATTTAACCATTTATCATTCCACACGTGCATATGAGTTTTCCACTGAATCACGTATTCGAGGCTAATGGAAGTTATAGCATAGTATATAAACTCTTTAATTATGAATACATAAATACAATAATACAAATATTATTGCCTCTACGACATATTTCTAACATGGTTGACGGCGACGGTGGGCGAGAGCGACGACGGCGAGGAGAGTGAGAGTGGTGAGGAAAATGATGCTCGGGTAGGGGATAAGGTGGGCTTAGTAGTAGCGCATGGCACAAGTCCTGCGCTACAGCTAAGTCTAATACCTGTAGCGCTGGTTTGCGATCCCGCGCTGCTGTTAACCGGGCCCACCAGTTGGCCCCGTGTATCCATACTTGCAGCAAGAGGAAGCTAACCAACGCAACTGCTATCCAGTTAGTTATAGCGCGGGTAATATACACGATGCTGCTACTGTGGCCTGCCCCGGGGGGTGCCTTGGCGATCACTTAGTAGTAGCGCTGGTTAGCTATACCGGCGCTGCTACTAAGATGTACTTTTAGCGCATGTCTTCTCCGAGCGCTTCTTCTATTTAATAGTAGCACGGGCACCCTACCCCGCGCCACTGCTGAGGTGGGGTGACACGAGGCTGAAAGAAAGAAAAATGTAAAAGGCACCCCATCCTTGCCAACTTCAACACTATTGCATGCCTGCTTTCTCACAAACTTGGAGTAAGCATCTTTTGTAGCCTGCCTAGTCTTAAACCCTCTGTGGCTGTTGTTGTTGTACCCTGACACTTGCTCATTGATGTTGGGAAACGTTGCATGGAAAACAAAAAAAAATTCTACGCACACGCAATGATCAATCCATGAAGATGCATAGCAACGAGGGGGAAGTGTGTCTACGTACCCTCCTAGACCGTAAGCGGAAGCGTTTCACAATGCAATTGATGTAGTCGAACTTTCTTCACGATCCAACTGATCGAGTACCGAACGTACGTCACCTCCGCGGTCAGCACACGTTCAGCTCGGTGACGTCTGCGCCTTCTTGATCCAGCAAGACGACGAGGTAGTGGATGAGTTCTGACAGCACGACAGCGTGGTGACGGTGATGGTGAAGTGATCTCTGCGGGCTTCGCCCAAGCACTACGAAAATATGACCGAGGGAGTAAACGGTGGACGGGGGCGCCGCACACGTCTAAGACAATGTTGTGTACTTGTGTGACACCCCCTCCCCATATATATATATATATATATATATATATATATATATATATATATATTAGCAGAATAACTATTCTGATAACACTTCCGCACTGCAAGCTCAACGCAAGTGCACTGCATCTTCTTGACGCCGGGCACTGCAATGCTTTCACGGGAGAACTGCTTCATTTTCTCGTGTTCCGCCCGCATTTTCTGTGTGGAATCGGGTGTTGCGGGATGATTCAAATTGAAATCATCTCTTGGTCTCACCTTGACTTCTTAGTTAGTTGTGTCCTTAAGCTAAAAAGTAATGATGTAACATTTATAATAATCACTGTCTATGGGTCTCCCTATGAAGAAGGGAAGGAAGCCTTTATTTCTGAGCTTCACTCCATATTTATAGAGTGCCCATACCCAACTTTGATTGGGGATGATTCCAACTTGGTTAGGTATGCCAGAGAGAAAAGCAATGGTGTAGTCAACCACAGATGGTGTGACACTTCAATGCTTGGATAGAAATCTGGAGTCTACTAGAAATTAAATTGTCTAGAAGGAAATATACATGGGCTAATAACGAGGCTAACCTGATTATGTCAATAATAGATAGACTCTTCTGCAACACTGAGCTTCACAAAATCTTTCCCTTAGCCACCTGTAATGCTCTACCTAGATGTGGCAGTGACCACACCCCCATTATTTGGGAATCAGGGATGGAGCAGATTCCTAAGAGTAGTAGTTATAAGATGGAGAAATGGTGGTTACTTAGAGAAGACTTCTCCAATCTAATTATTAAGATCTGGAATGAGCCTACCTCTAAAGCCAATCCCATGGACGATTGGCAAGTAAGATTAGAAAGCTTAGAAGAGTGACCAAAGGGTGGATCTCCAATGAGGAGGCCCAACTTAGGAGATACAAGAAAATCCTTCTAGAGGAATATGATAAACTAGATATCAAATCTAAAAGCATAGTGTTTTCTGAAGCTGAATCTTCAAGACTTAAATTTACTCATAGTGAACTACAAAAAATTTGGCTTCAGGAGGAGGTCAAAGCAAAACAAATATCTAGAGATAGGGATATTAAGGAGGGGGACAGGAATATTGAATATTTCCATGCGGTGGCAAACTAGAGGAGGAGGAAATCTACTATCCACTCCTTAGATGGCCCATAGGGGCTAGTCACTGACACAAAGGAAATGTTAGGCGTTGCCTGTAGTTTCTACAAGGACATGTTCAAAAAAGAAGAGAGGAGAGGATACCAGTTGAACCCTTCCTTCTTCTCTGATGAGGAGAAGGTTAATATTGTTGAAAATGAAGCTCTAGAAGCCCCTTTCTCGGAGGAGGAAATTAAGAGGGTTGTCTTTGAATCATACTCAGATGATGCCCCTGGCCCAGATGGTATTCCCTTTTTCTTTTACCAACATTTCTGGGAACTGATCAAAAAATACCTAATAGCCATGTTTGAAGTTTTCCACCAAGGGGAACTGGCTATCCATAGGCTCAATTTTGCAATGCTGACCCTGATCCCAAAAGAGGTTGATGGTTCCAGCATGAAGAAATTTAGGCCCATTAGCTTGCTTAACTGCAGCTTTAAGATCTTTACTAAGGTCCTCACTAATAGACTATCTATGATACTGCAGAGGCTCATAGCTAGCAACCAGTCTGCCTTCTTGAAAGGCAGGTATATCCTAGAAAATGTGGTCACAGCTCATGAAGTGCTACAGTCCATCTACTCTAGTAAGAGGCAAGGCTTAGTCCTTAAGTTAGATTATGAGAAGGCCTTTGATAAAGTGGACTTAGATTTCCTAGAAGAACTTCTTAGAAAAAGAGGCTTTGGGGGAAAATGGATCCATTGGATTCGGCAAGTCACTAGAGAAGGCTCAGTGGGTGTCAAGTTGAACAACACCGAAAGTGATTTCTTCCTTACTGGTAAAGGATTGAGGCAGGGAGACCGTATTCCCCCCTGCTATTCAACCTAGTAGTTGACATACTGACTAGGATGCTAATGAAAGCAGGAGATCATCAGTTGATAGAAGGGTTGTGCTATGAGATCTGCCCAGGAGGGATTATGACTTCAATATGCTGATGACACAATACTGTTTTTAGATAAGAACCTGGATCATACCAGGAACCTTAAGATGGTTCTCTCCTGTTTTGAGAAGATCTATGGCATGAGAATCAACTATAGTAAAAGTGAACTCATCCCCATTAGCATGGATGAGAATGAGGTAGGGGAGTTCCTAGATACACTAGAGTGTGTGAAGGGTTCCTTCCCAATTAAGTACCTTGGGGTCCTACTTCACTATGATAAGCTTAGAAGAGAGGACATTCAACCACTTATTGATAAGATCATGAAAAGGATTGCTGGGTGGCGAGGAAAACTTCTCTGTTATAAAGGAAGGCTGGTCCTCATTCAGGCATGTCTAGCCAGCATACATGTGTACCTGCTTTCCTTCTTTAAATTCCCTAAATGGGCTATAGATCTTATTAATACTCAAATGGAAAACTGTCTGTGGAATGATTTCGAAGGACACAGAAAATTGCATTTGGCTAACTGGAAAATGGTCTGTATGTTAAATGAATTTGGGGGTCTTGGCATCCCAAATCTCCAAGAGGTTAACCATTGCCTGCTAGGGTCTTGGGTTAAAAGATACTATGAGGGGGAAGGGAAACCCTGGAAGATGATGATAGACCAGAATTATATGAGAGGCAAAACTAATGTTTTTGCCCCTAGCAACTCCACCAATATCTCTAGATTTTGGAAAGGGGTGAAATCCATCATCCAAACTTTGAAGTTTGGTTATAGATGGAAAATAGGAGTAGGAGATAAAATCAGGTTTTGGGAGGACACCTGGTTTGGCACCTCCCCCCTAGCAGTGCAATTCTGGCATATTTACATGATTTGCAATGAGCAAAATAAAAGTGTTAGAGAGATCTGGGATGGAAGGACCCTGAAACTAACTTTTAGGAGGAATTTTGACAATAAACTAATGGAACAGTGGTATCAACTGGTGGAAATTGCTAGAGAAATCAACTTCAATAGTGATCCTGATGCTCTTATATGGCAGCTTGAGAACAAAGGAGTGTACTCTTCTAGCTCTTTGTACCACATGATTAACTTTAGAGGAGTGCAACCTCTGTTCCTACCATCTGTTTGGAAACTTGCAGTGCCACCTAAGATTCATGTCTTTCTTTGGTTGTTTTCTCAAAACAAGCTTATGACTAGAGACAACCTCAGGAAAAGACATATAATCAAACCGCTAGATTGTGTTTTATGTATTGAGAATGAGACTAATCACCATTTTTTTGACTATGTTGTGGCCAGGAGTATTTGGTCTTTTGTCAGTCTCTTTTTCCAAAAAGAGTTGGGCACAAAGTTTGAGTCTATGGCTCGTTTTTTGATCTCAAACAAAAAGAATTTAGCTTTACATGTAGTTAGCTCTGCTGTCCTATGGTGTTTATGGAAATATAGGAACTCTATGATTTTCATTAACACCATTTGGACATCTATTACTCAGGTGTGGAGACTGGTGCGCATAATGCTCAAATTCTAGGTGATTCTGACCCCGGAAGCAAGCAAACCTCAGGTGGAGGCGTTCATGAGTGCTCTGGCAAAACTGCTCCAACAACCCTTGATGATCTTGTGTGGCTGAAAGCGAACTCAAAGCTTGATGTTGGAGCCTGCTGGGACAACCTTAAAATCTCTGAAGACGAAGGTTTTCTTTCCCCTACCAAGAAGAGAGACACTGACGACAAAGCCATGGTGAACAACCCAGTGTCCACCCTGGCAATCTACTGGTCGCCCCAATTGGCTCTGGCACCGCCACTCAAGTTCAGGAAAGGAGGGAGCGAGGTTGCGATATGATTCGACTGCCATGTGGAGTGTGGGCTAAACCCTAAGCTCTATCTTCCTAGTCTTATCAGCGTGTTTTAGATCTCCTTATGTCTTCGCTTTGCTCTTTTGCTTCGATGGAGAGCTTGCCCCTGTAATAACTTTTAGTTTTGAACTTCTGAACTCTAGCTATGTAAGACATAACTCTGTATGGTTTCATTCTGGTTAATGGAACCGGGGAGAGGCCTCACTGTTCTTCTAAAAAATGACGGTACACCTGTTTCTTGTAGCGGTAAAAGGAAGAAAAATGGAACACACCCTCCTTCGTCCCGCCGGCGCCGCTCATCTCCTCCGCGCCGCCACTGCCGGCCTTCACATCCATCGCCGCCGGGCCTTGTGCTTCTTCTTGTGGTAATCGTCGTCCTTGTTAGCGGCAGGGGATGGAGTGGCGGCGGAATGCAGGGCCGACGAACGTGCCGGCGAGTGCGCGGAGGCGGGGGGAGGGGGGACGTGTCGGTGGACGCCGGAGGAGAGGCCACCACCGCCGCCTTGTCCTCGTCGGGGGAGCGCGCGGGGTGCATGGGACGCAGCGGATCCGTGTCGTTGTCCGAGGCGGCGTCAGGGCGGAGGAGCGGGGACGAGGTGGGCGACGGCGGCTGCGAGATGGGGCTCTGCACGGCCACCACGAGGAAGAGCACCGGGAAAGCCACGCGAGGCAGCGGCAATGGCATCATGTTTGTCCTGGAATTTTTTTGGCAACCCTAACTAATAAATTGACAGCCGATTTCTTCGGCTCACTTTTTTTTGTCAATTTGTCCAAAATTGTCAAATGTTGGCTTCCCCTCAAAAACACTAGCCAAAATTGTCAATTCTTGACAATTATCATGTCAGAGTTTTACCAAATTTTAGCTCCAAACCAATGAACCCCTTGCGGTGTGATGAATTCGTGCTTGTAAAACTCTTGCTCGTTAAAAGGAAGAAGATAACCCTAGCTATTTTACCCCCGCAAAAAATCCAAAACAAGCCGTGACACTCCTAATTTGCACACACGCCATGGATTTAGCAGCACCCAAAGCACTTAGAGCCTGCTTGCTTTGGTTTGGAGGCATGTTTTTCGGCAACCCTAATAAATTAGCAGCCGATTTGTTAGGCTCTAATTTTTGGCAATTCTTCTAATCAAACACTAGCCACAATTGTCAAATGTTGACGATTCTGTCAGTCAGAGAGAGCTTTACCAAATTCTGCCGCATTCGTGGCAGCGGTACACCTCTTGCTTGTAATGGTAAAAGGAAGGGACTAGTTTCATAAATAAAATGAAATTGAAAGAGAAGCAAACGGATGCACATTGTACACACAAAGAGGAAGGAACCCATTTCACCTTACGCTAACCGATCCTCCTTTCCGGCCTTTCTGGCTCACCTCGGTTATCCCAGCCCCAGTGCAGTCACACAAATCTCAGACAATGCATCTCAAGACTGATAGATATATACTCTCTCTATAAAGAAATGTAAGAGCATTTAGATCACTAATCCAAACGTTCTTATATTTCTTTATGGAGGGAGTACTAGATTATCATGTTGATGTCATCATTATTCTACCAGCGAGTCTACAACAGAGAGCCCAGCAGCCCGGCCTGCCAGCGTAATCTGCGCCAACCCCAAATGGTCCATCACAAAATCCTTTCATGTCAAACAGATGACGAGAAAACTATTCTGTGCTAAGTAAAAAACAGAAAAAATAACAGCAGCAGTGCGAAAATGCCAGAAAGGGATGCTCACAGCAGGCAGACCAGGGTCAAGCCGCTGCTGCCGGCTGTTTCTTGGTCTGGTACTTTGGGTGTTTCCCTTTCCACCCTTTCTTCTTGGGCTGCTCCTCGGCCGGCGATGGCTCCTCGGCCGCCTCGGCGTCGTCGGCGGTGAACGGGGAGTAGAGGAACTTCTTGGTGTTGCCGGCCTGCGTGCAGGAGAGCTTGATGATCCTCCTCCCCCACATCCACTTGAGCAGGATCTTCATGTGGGTCTTGCTGTTCAGGCCGTCGATCGCAGCATCCTGTTGCCATCATCAGATATTTTGCATCAGCGCAAAGCATATAAGCACTGGTATTACATGATCCCCAAATCATAAGCTCTTGATTAGATATAAACAGTAGTACTGAATGATAAATATAAACGGTAGTATTGCCTGAGCTTAAGTTTTTTTTGCAAGGATAAGCATGTCCTAAACCGCCACTGTGAGATCGTTGAAGTAGTACATGCCAGAATATGAGAATGGATAAAAGAGAACATGAATGTTCTCAAGTGCCATTAAGTGAGCAAGCAGTTAGCCGGAATGCTGAGACATGTTAGCTGCTAAGACAGATACAGACTAACTGCATGTCCAGGAGGACATTCAATACATACACTTTGAATAGATAGCATAACAAAGTCATGGAGTAACCACATTGAGCATCTATCTAAAACAGAAGTGGCATGAACGAGAATCAGTTGTTTACCTCACCACCAGGTGTCCATCATAGCATACACATTCAGCTTATTCGGTGACAACGGGCCAAAAGATGCCTGATTACAAACCTAATAATGGCAGAAATATCATACTACTAGCACCCAAATACTGAGGCTAAAATCACTGAGTTGAACATACACCATATTGTATCTAATCACAAGATACGGCTACACAGCATTGGTATAGAAGAGTAGAATGGCTAGGGGAGTAGTATTTTTGGTTCTCAATTCAAGAATCCAAGGCACTAGAAAGAGGGCAGAAGCTACTATCTTCATGGTCGAAGCATCATCTGATCAATGAAGGAAGTATAGGCAGAGGCCAAGCTGTACTACTTGCTTCCGGGCATCAGTTCCATCAGCTCTTAATACTAGTACAACCGCATCTACTGGCCGGCCATGGACGAACAAAGCCGCAGCAATACATCGAGCTCAATCGGTAGAGGTCGTTGGCACGCGTACCTTGGCGTGGTTCCAGGTGTTGCCGACGGTGAGCGGCCCGTGGTCGGCGAGGATCTGGAGGAGGCGGCCGGAGATGGCCACGGCCTCCTCCTTGGGCACCTTGGGGTTGATCCGCCGGATGTCCACCGCCCGCTTCCGCGAGAAATGCCTCCTCAACACCTCCCACGCCATTGACCCCGCCCCTCCCGCTCCTCCGGCACCCCCGCCGCCGACGCCTCGGAGGAACTGCATATCGCCGCCGCCGCCGCCGCTCGCTCCGCTGGGGGTTTCGGCCGAGAGAAGCAGGGGAGAAGAAGCCCAAGACGAGGAGTGAGTGGCCCACGACGGGAAGCCCTAGTAATGTAGTTACACACTCTGGCGGTCTGGCCCACAGATATTACATTTGGGTCCGTCCATGGGCTTGGCCCGCTTCTCTTTCCCTTCACTGTCTCGGCGGGCACCGCAGGCCGACCAACCATCCATCCCATATCTCTCTCCGCCGATGACAGCCGCGGTCTCCGGCGGCGGCCGGTGAGACCGCCGCCGCCGCCGCCGCCTGACGAACTTGCCCCTTCCGAGGTAATCCACCTGCACCTCCTACCTCTCCCTCTCCCCCTCCCCCTCAATACGCTCGGGCGCGAGCTCCGTGAGAGGCCGATTTGGTTCAGATGTCTGAGATTTCTTGGTCGAATCCTGTGTCTGCAGCGCGGATGCTCGGGCAGCGCACATGTCAGCTCTCCGTCTGTGCAAGGGAGCCGTCGAGTCGTCGCCGCCGGGGTGCCGGTGCTGGTCGGGATGCTCGAGGTCGAGGAACCTTGTCGCCGCTGCTGCCGCGTCCTCCTGCGCCCCGAGAGGGGCTGCCGCCGTCGCGTGCTGCCGGAACAAGCAGCAGGGGAGCTTCCGCTTGGTGCGTGCGGCTCCTTCCTTCGGCAGAAGCAGCAGGTAGTCTTTACTGTCAGTGTGTTACCACTTACCACACACAGACCTCTGAATAATACCCAAATAAGTAGCTACAAGCCTACACGTTTTTGTGCGATTTGTATCGATTTCACCAATGAAGGTCGTTTGATGAGTATTGCGGTATTCAGTCAGGTTTCCGTAAAAAATGAGGAATTGTTCAGTGTTGTGTTTTCTAGAGAACATGTGTGACTGGAGATTGTTAGAGCAATTTGTTTGTTCGAATCAGATACTGCGGCGTTTAGGTGTTGTGTAAATACTGCTGACTATTAGTCCCTGTAGAGTGTCAGTTCTGATGTCAAGTTAGTTCAGTTTAGGGGCATCATATTACTGAACTTAGCTGCAATGGCAAGGTAAGTGAATTGACTCACAGGTAGGCAGTGTGCCAAACATTACAACTAAGAGAGAAATCTGATTTTATGCGTGTCTCACGTCGTATACACCCTCCCCCTTACCAAGAGACGCTCAGTTCAGCGAGTTTACAGTTTCATACCCTTCTGTTCTGATGTGGCGGCTAACTAGATAAATAGTGAAAAATAGTTATGCCTAATCTAATCATTCCAGAGTTGACATATCCACTGAAGGTTGATGTGCTTATGCGTCAAATGTCAGCTTGGAAGAGAATGCATGATTTACTCATTAGTGGGTACTTGGGCGGTTCCCGCATCACGAAAGATGCACAATTCCAGAATTCTGTAGATAGCGAGTCCTAAATATGTGCTCGCACATTCAGTGCACTGCAAGTGGCATTGGTTCCAAACTCATTTTTAGTTAAGTGCTCTCATTTTTGGGGTGCCATCAGATGGTCAAAATAGATATATTTGTTGCGACAGGACAATCTCTAGTATCTGGCATTTGATCTAGTTAGTATTCAGTCTGTTTTATGCAAAAGATTAGAAATTATTCAGTGTTGTGTTTTCTAAGAACATGTATGGCTGGAGATTGTTAAATCACTTTGTTTGTTCGAATCAAAGGCTATATGGTTTCATTGGAAATCCTAGCGACTGGTAGTTTTTCTCATGCTCATTTCCGATGGAAAGGTTGTTTAATTTTAGATGCATTGTAACCATAATCCCATCTATGATTGTGCCACTTAGTTCAGTTGCAAACTTGCAATGGCAAGGCAAGTGTATTGAATGGGCAGCAGCCAGCAGGCAATGTGCCAAGCATTATATTGAAGAGGGCAATTCGACTTCATGCATATGTCACACAGAATATACACCCTCCCCTTTTACCATTAGGTTCTGAGTTCAGTGAGCTTACAGTTTCAGACCCTTCTGTTTGGATGTGATAGCTAATTAAGTAAATAATTCGCTTACTTATGGCTAACCCAAGTATCCCAGATTTAACCTGTTCACTAAAGGTTGATGTTCTTATGCAATATACATCAAATATCAACTAGGGAGAGAATGTGGGATTTCCGTTTATTCAATAGTGGGTCCTCACATCACAGAAGCTGTGCACTTCAAGAATTCTTTAGGTAGAGAAGCCGAAATGTGTGCAAGCTCAGTCAGTGCATTGTAAGTGGTATGGGTTAAGAACTCAGTTTTAATTAAGGGCTCTTGTGTTTTTTTGTGCCATCAGATGGTCTTTATTGCAACAGTTCACTATCAGTTGCATTTGATCTAATAACCTGCTCTGCGTGTTCCTCTGCCTTCCTTTCCCGAGCTATTGTTCTGTGTCTTGACTCTTGAAAGACAGCATGCTTTCTTCTGACAATGTTCAATACCATATTAATCGGAACTATTTTGTTCTTTCTGTAGGGGGATGCAATGGGCCATCAAGACTATGGCAGACGACAATCCAGACAATTCTGGCAATAGCACTCGGCTGTTTAATGCAATTCAATCTTTTTTAAAGAAGTTGTCTGGCAAGCTGAAGAAAGTAAGTAGAGGGTTTCCAGTAAAGATCCTATTCTTCCTGATAGGATTTTACTGTGCCACGGCATTTGCTACCGTCATCGGGCAAACAGGCGACTGGGACATACTTTCTGCCGGCCTTGCTGTTGCCATCGTCGAGGTTATTGGCGCTCTCATGTACAGGGCTTCCTTTGCGCTTCTTGGCAGGATGAAGAATATGATTTCCATATTCAATTACTGGAAAGCCGGGCTCACGCTTGGATTGTTCTTGGATTCGTTCAAGTATGAAGTGGATGAACTCCTTGAATCATGTAGTCCGTTCAACTTTGAGATTAATATATTTACTGGGCTTTGGTAAAATTTTGCTCCAGATTTTAGTATCTTGGTTCATCCGCCAAATGTTGCTCAAGTTACGCCTGGAGCTGCATACATGATGACCCTGATGGCGCATTTGCATCCATGATGATCCCGATGGGGCATTCCTCATGGCAGACGCTGTGCTCCTGCTCCCTCATCATCTTCTCCCTCAGCGAGCATCTTCTTGTGCTGCTCCCACTAGGACAGGCTCCACCCCCTCCTCTGGTCTTGGCATCCTGCCATGCCGCAAGACAGCCTGCACACCATCATCTCCATCGGAACGGTACCGAGCAAGGATTCTAATTTTTGAACACCATTCTGGAAGATCATCTCTTGTAAACTTCAGCTGCTGACTAATGTTGCCGTGCCTTGCTGTTTGCAGAGTCAAAAGCGGGATAAGATTGCGGCTTGCCCGTGATCATGCCGGGCATAATAACCTGGAATTCTTTGGGAGGCCTGGCCTACACAGGAGGTGTTCACCTGCAACAAAGGGCGAAGTCGAGGTGCAGAGTCAAAATGTTCGGTTTCGCTAGACCGCTGGTATCTGCATATGAAATCGTAGTTAGACATTAGCGACTTATGATTGATAGATTGATTGTATGTATGCAAGCGGCTTATGATTGGCAAATGATTCTATATAAGCATGCGATGTCCGTGGATTTTCAGAGGTTGCCAAAAAAAAAACTTTCATGCGCAGAGATGCAATCCCAGTAGGCTAGAAAGGGCGTTTTCTCTCCATACAATCCCAAAAATGGACCGGTTCCAATAATGGAACAAAAACGGGTATCCGACATCCTTAGGGTTGAATAATTCATTTAGGATGAACTTGTTAAATCCTAGTATGACAATGGCAAGTTCTCCCCTGTTACACCAAATCCTAGAGCTTAGGTGCACAACAGTGGGCGTGTCAAGGGGGGGTGGATACATATTGGTCAGTTCTTCGTGTTTTTCTCTCTTCCATTTCATCGAAACGAAACCAGTTACGATATTCTACCAGACCGGGTTCAACCACTCACCTCACTCTCTCAACTAAGGACCAAAGTTGTCTTGCTACAAAACAATTCATGGATGTTGTCTTCCTGCTCTTCATAATCGAACATCAGCTCCACATATATACTACACCTGATGACATGCATGGATGTCCTCCTGCTCTTCATGCTTCACCAGGTACTCCAAGGTCGCCGCTCCATCATAGGGAGATGTTACAGTGTCCTACCATTCATACTTATGTACGTCGGCTCCATGGTCGGTTCATTTGTCATTTCAGGAAAAACAAAATATAGTTCGTACTAGTTTCATTTTCAAATTATCAGGGATGCTAGCTTATGTTGTTTCTGCGAGGTTTTCGGGGGAGGAAAAAAGGGGGAGCAAATTAGATTGCTGCTGAACCAAATAGGAAATAGTGTTCCACTATATGTGCGTGCGTATGTTGTCATGGCCTAAAAGAACAACAGAAGTATAGTTGTCACAAGAATAACCCTTGCTTCTGTCGATAAATAGATAGCGGATAGTCACCAATTAGAGGGTACCACTTGCAAATGTTATACTTTCAATTGCCACCGGTGGAAACTAGTGGCGGACATGAGGTGCAACACTTGTCACCACCAGTGAGTTTTGGATGCTATTTTTAGATCTAAATTTCAAATCGAAATATCTCTTGAAGCGAGTGTCCAAATCAGGAACCATTTTCACCCTTGTGTTCCTTTGTCTTTGATTTTGGTCGAAATGGCACGTCATTCTATAGAAATCATCTCTAAGGCATAGAGAGCCACTGATCTTTCAAATCAAAGTGTCTTCAATGAGGAGATTGGGCTGAATCTCCAATATCATCCTCTTCAAGGCAGCAAATCAGGAAAGCAAGATGTGTACATAAACGACCATCCTCAGTTTGCCAATGACCAAAACCCAATATGGATGGCTTCTACCTAAATACTGAACCTTCCTTCAATAAGAAAATGACACATCATTATGTAGTACTCCCTCTGTAAACTAATATAAGAGCGTTGATCTAAACGCTCTTATATTAGTTTACGGAGTGAGTAAATAATTTCTGAGTCATAAAGAGCTACATATCTTTGGATTGCACAGATTAAAACATCTTCAACAAAGAGATCGAGCGGACTCTCCAGATCAGCCCCTTTGTGGAAGCAAATCAAGCAAGCAAGGAGTGTACATAAACGAGCCCTCTTCGTTTTGCGAGTGAGAGACATCCTTTGGACGGTCTCTACCTAAATACTGAACCTTTAAGCTTCCCAAGTGACAGGCCACCGCATTGAAATAATAACGAGGTACCACAAAATCAGTATAAGTGTGACTCAAGAAGACGACCTCTTTGTACGGATGGAAGCCCGTGAAGTGGAAGCCCCAGTTACGCTGCTGATCTTGGCTATATCCATACTCTAGAACATCATCATTGTCGGAGTTCCATTCAGCGCTCTGTTGATTCTCCTTTCTGTCGTCATCATCTACGGTCCATGGCTTGTTGATCTCTTGAGAAGATAGAGTGCTCATTCGATGGGAAATAGGGTTGAGGTTGACATCATACTTTAGCACCCACACTGGTAGGTCATGTGATTCTTCCAAGAGTATCCACACCCGAAGCCTATGGTAATCCAAACTAGCATAATACATCCCCTCCTCCGATCTTGCGAATTGGGATTGCATGTCATGGTTTTCCTCCATGCTTGTCGGCGCTTTTATTACTTGATAGTTACTTTCGGAAGTGCAAAACCTATATATATATATAATCATCATCACAATCAAACTTGGATTGGTCAGCTTGATCTAGGACATGATCCCAATAGCTTGCTTGCACTGTCAATTCCAATGTAAGCACATACCTGGAGACAAAAGCGCCGGCGCGGCAATGCACGTACAAGGCTCCTCTCCAGTACTCGCCGTAGCTATACTCCTTCCGGAAGCTTTGATCCTCCATATGCGACCGCACCTCCTCCACGGTTCCCGCCGCCTCGCCTGCGCGGACGAAGGCCCTCTCCTCCCATCTTCCCGTCGTCGACGAGAACACCTGCAGCAGATGGCACGACGGTGCCCACTCCAGCAAGCCCTCGGGGTCCTCCTCCTCGTCTTCGTCAGTGGTGGTTTTCTCGGGCACGTCTGGGATCAGGAAGACCTCATAGTGCAGCGACACGGCGGGGTCGAAGGCGAGGTAGGCGCCGGCGAAGCACAGGCCTGGGTAGTAATGGTCCCCCGGAGGAGGCGGGAAGGAGCGCCCAGCGCCGCGTCGCGGGGTTGCAGACGTAGAGGTTCTTCCAGTGCCAGCCGTCGTCGTCGTAGAGGAGGACGCCGTTGCAGTGGTCCACGATCACGCTGTGCACGCCGTGTTGGCCGTGCTGCACGGGCGTGATGAAGTCGAACGCGGCGTCGATCCCCGGGCTGCAGCTGCGGGGACGGCCGAAGAAGCGGGGGCGCGACGAGCCGCGGTAGTTGGTGAAGATGCCGCGGACGGAGTGCGGCAGCATGTGTGGCACGAGCAGGTTGAGAGCATCGACGACGGCGCGCCACGCCCTGCACACGCCACGGGAAGCCGCGAGGCTACGGCCGGGGAGGCGGCGCAGCACTTCTCCGACCACGTCCTCGGGGAGCAGATCCATCGCGCAGCGCATAGGCAATGTTGGATCGGGTGGAGTTGGTGGGCTTACATGTATATATAGGGAGTGTTCGGTTCCTCTCCACTCCTGTAACTTCGCTCCCGGAGCGGACCATAGTGCAGCGTATTTTGACGGAGCTGCCAAAATCGAACTCCTCAACTCCGCGGAGCGGAGAGACTCCAAACAGGGCCATAGTCTTCCTTTTTAGTTTTCACAAAAGGAGGAGTCCATCGTTTAATAATGGAAGATTGAGATTTTCATCCCTTTATGAAAACAAGGTTTTGTGCCGCCTGAAACACAGCAGTGTTTTTTTTTGAACACAATACAGACGCAAGCGCTCGTATGCACGCACATACACTCACCTCTATGAATGCACACACGCACACCTTACCCCTATGAGCACCTCCGAAAGACTGAGCCGACATATCATTTTAAAATTTACGAAGTCACCGTAGGCACCTCGTCATCGACGAGAACATCTCCTCCCACTGAATGCGCATCGCCGAAAATCCTGAAATAAATTCAGGAATATGCATCGAATATCAACTAGGGAGAGAATGTGGGATTTCCGTTTATTCAATAGTGGGTCGTCTCATCACAGAAGCTGCGCACTTCAGGAATTCTTTAGGTAGAGAAGCCAAAATGTGTGCAAGCTCAGTCAGTGCATTGTAAGTGGTATGGGTTAAGAATGTTGAGAATAGCAACTTGTATTATTTAGAAGGCCAAAACCAACATATATACACATGCATGAGGATGCCAAAAGGCACAGGAGAATGCGAAGAGACTGAATGCAAAAGGTCAAAAGACATCACTAAAACCACCCTCAAACTCATGGTGGACCACAACACTGAGTTTGGAAGGTGAAATCCATGTTGCGCTCTAGTCTGGGCCTTCGTGAAGAAGTCTGCTAGCTGTAACTCAGAAGGCACATACTGAAGATCAACAACATGTTCTTGCACAACAGCACGCACATAAGAAGCATCAACGCCAATATGCTTCACAAGATCCCGTGCAATATTGATAGCACATGTACTGTCTGACAAGATGGTGGTAGGTGTAGTAACAGAAACACCAAAATCCTCTAGTAACCATCGTAACCAAGTCACCTCTGCCGTCAGAAGAGATATAGCTCGCAACTCAGCCTCACTCGAACGAGAAACTGCAGTCTGTTTCTTCGTCTTCTAGGCAATGAGAGAACCACCCAGAAAAACACAGTAAGCAGAAAGTGAACGCGATCCGTAGGATCACTAGCCCACGGAGCATCCGAATAGGCCTGGAGTTGTAACAAGCTGGAGCGGAGAAAGAAAAGACGGTGAGAGATCGTGCCATGAAGATATCGTAGAACACGAAGAAGGTGACTATAGTGTACCGAAGTGGGAGAAGAAACAAACTGACTCAAGATATGGATATGATAGGAGATATCCGGACGAGTGACGGTGAGATAGACAAGACTCCCAACAAGATGATGATAATGTGTCGGATCAGACAAAGGCTCGCCATCAGAAGCGCGAAGGTGAACATTTAGCTCCATAGGAGTCTCAACAATGCGCACATCACTAAGAGTCGCACGAGTAAGAAGGTCCTAAATATACTTTTCTTGGGGAATAAAAAAGCCATCAGAGGTGGAGGAAACCTCAATCCCAAGAAAGTAACGAAGAGGACCAAGATCGGACATAAGAAACTCCTCACTGAGACGGGCCTTCACAAAGGCAAAGTACTCAGGGTCATCGCCAGTGATGATCATGTCATCAACATGTAGAAGAAGAGGAGTCCGACCACAAGCTGAAAGGTAAACAAACAATGCCGGATCATGAGCACTCGCTGAAAAACCAGCGGCGGTCACCACAGAGGCAAAACGCTCAAACCAAGCGTGAGGGGCTTGCTTAAGGCCATAAAGAGAGCGGCGAAGATGGCATACCATGCCATCCGGAATAGAATACCCGGGTGGTGGCTACATATAAACCTCCTCACGCAACTCACCATTAAGAAAGGCATTCTTAACATCAAGTTGAGAAACAGACCAATGGTGAATAGAGGCCACAACGAGAAGTGTGCGGATAGTGGTCATATGGGCTACATGAGCAAAAGACTCATCGTAATCACGACCATGCTCCTACTGAAAGCCACGAGCCACAAGACAAGCTTTGTAACGCTCAAGAGAACCATCAGAGCGAGTCTTAACTTTGTAGACCCACTTACAAGTGATGGGACGAACACCGGAAGGAAGAGAAACAAGATCCCATGTGCCGGTGCGCTCAAGAGCAGTAAGCTCCTCTGCCATCGCAAACTTCCATTCAGGATGAACAATAGCATCGCGATAAGAGGTAGGCTCAAGTACCACCGAAATACCATATCGACTAGGAGAATAGCGGTCAGGGGGATGGCGAGGCCGAGCTCGAAGACCATAAGTCAGCTGGGATGAGGAGGACGACGCACCAGAAGTAGATGGCATGTCGGTGCATTTATCCACAACACGTGGACGACGAGTATAATGGAAAGGAAAGGAGGGAAGAGGTGGAGACGGGGAATGTATCAATGATGAAGGTGGAGAAGGGGAAGGTATCGGTGATGAAGGTGGAGAAGGAGAAGGTATTGGTGATGAAGGTGGAGAGTCATGCAATGAGGGAGAAGAGGAAACCGTAGGAGAGGACGGCGTCGGATCTGCAACAGCAGGACGAGGAAATAGGAATACTGGACACAGAGGGAGGTTTTTCAGGAAATGCGAGAAAAGAGATATCCTCCACTGAAAAAGTTGAGGAGGATGGCCGCGGGTAGAATGGACGAGACTCATCAAAAGTCACGTCCCGAGAAATACGCATCCGACGACCAACTGGATCCCAACAGCGATAACCCTTATGCTCATCACTATAGCCTAGAAAAACACACTTGACAGACTGAGCGGTCAGTTTGGTGCGTTCTCGTGGGGCTAGGAGAACATAGCAAACACAACCAGACAACCTAAGCACCGAATAATCGGGAGAATGATCAAAAAGATGCTCAGAAGGAATACCACCCTACAGAGCAGATGAAGGTTGAATGTTTATGAGATATGTGGCAGTAGAGACAGCCTCGGCCCAAAAATGAGGCGGAAGAGAGGCGGCAATCATCATCACACGAGCTGTCTCAAGAAGGTGACGATGTTTGCGCTCAGCCATGCCATTCTGAGCATGATCACCAGGACAAGAGAACTAAGCAATAGCACCCTGCTCAGCAAGAAAACCACGCAACATTTTAGAGATATACTCGCCAGCAGAATCAACACGGAACACAGGGATAGGTGTACAGAACTGTGTGTGAACCATGGCAGCAAAACACTTATAAATAGAGAGAACCTCACTACGAGAAGACATAAAGTAAAGCCAAGTGTAGCGAGAGAAATCATCTATAAAAATAATATATAGTATCGATGACCCCCTTTGGAAGCGAAGGGAGCCGAGCCCCATACATCTAAATCAAAAGGGCGCTGCGACACCGACTCACTAGTAGGATAAGGTAAATCTGTTTACACAACCTACAACCCTGGCAGTGTAAAGAGACATCTCCTAAAACAGGCCCCAAAAGACCACGACAAACTAAAGATGATAGTCGAGAACCACAAAGGTGACCAAGTCGATGATGCCACTGTTGGAAGAAGCTGATAGCTGAAACTGCGAAAGCAGATGGACTGGCGGGTGTGGTGGCAGCAGAAGGAACATGAATCCAGTCTAACTCCCAAAGTCCCTGAGAATCACGGCGGCGAGGACTAGCTCCAACCAGAGCCTTCGTGTGACGATCCTGGATTGTGCAAGAATCAACTTCAAGAATGACACGACAACCAGAATCAGTAAGCTGACTCGTGGAAAATAGATTCATAGTAAGGCGATGAACATGAGAAACATCTGGAACATAAAAGGAAGAAGTGGAAAGAATGCCTCGACTAGCCACGGGAAGAGAAGTACCATCTGCTGTAAGGACATTAATAGGAAGATCGAGAGATCTAATAGAGAACAAGATAGAAGAATCGAAAGACATATGAAATGAAGCTCCAGAATCCAGAACCCATTGGGATGTACCTAACTGTGTAGACGGTGACCGGTCGGCACTGGAAGCACCAGTCACAGAGCCTGCAGTACCCGCCGAAGAAGCTAAAGTGGCAAGAAGACGCTTAAGCTTCACAATATCCTGCTCAATCAAGGAGACTGTAGATGACGTCGATGAAGAAGCACGAGTCCCAGAAGAAGAATTACACTCCCTGTTATGCATATCACGCTTCTTCTTGAAGCAGTCAGACTCGGGGTGACCATCCCTGTTGCAGTAGTCGCAATGAGTACGAGGACGAGAGCGACCCTCATGAGAGCGGCCCTCCCTACCAGGAGTGGGCAGTAGCGGTGGAGCATTGGAGCGAGAAATCACTGGTGGAGCAGCAGTTCGAGCAGCAAGCACAAAGGGAACCTGAAGCAACCCAGCACCACGGAGGCGAGTTTCCTCAGCACGAAGCTCAGCAAGTACCTCAGAAATAGGAACGCGACCGTGAGCAAACAACTGAGCACGTCGAGGCTCAAACTCCCCACGGAGCCGCAACAGAAACTCATAGACATGCTGAAACTCCAAGTCGGACCTCACAGTCTGGCAACACGCGCAAGTGCCACAAACAATAGTGCGAAGGGAGTCAAGCTGGCGCCAGATAGCAGAACTTTTTGAGTGTAGAACTCATCAATAGTGGAGTCTCCCTGTTGAAGAGCATGCTCCTGACGTACCACAGACAAGTAGAGAGCATCACCAGAGGGCTGATAGCGCTGACGAAGACGAGTCCACATCTCAAACACAGTACCGAGGCCCATAAACTCAGATGCAAACTGTGGTAAAACACTGGAAGTGAGGATAGCCGTAACACGAACATCATCATCACACCACTGAGTATAAGCAGTCAGATCATCATGATAAATGGAAAGAGCATCCGAATAAACCGCGACCTGCTGGTCATAAGCAGCGACCGCATCGTCAACAGCAACCCGGGCTGCAGCCCTATCATCATCAGAAGCATCTGCGCCAAGAGCCGGTGGAGGTGGCGGTGGGATAGGAGCCACATGAGGAACTGGACGCTGAGGACAGGGAACCTCGTCAGAAAAAACTTCCCATAAATGAAGGCCACGCATGTGAATGCACATAAAGAAAGCAAACTCAGCATAATTAGCATCATTAAAAATCACCGGACAGCGTAGAACAGCGACATAGCCCAATGATGTCGAAGACATGATGCTCCTCTTCTGTCTTCTTTTTTTAATATATATAATCAATCCACGCAGACGAAAGTCAATCAGGCAGAAAACAGTGGCAGCGACCTGACCAGGGAGACAAAAAGCCCACGGCAGAGGTCGAACCTAGAGCAGCAGGGGGCCTCGATCATCCGGACTTCGCGACTGGTGGGTGAAGACGATGACCGGCGTCAGGACCACCAGCTCGGGCGGGGGCCACGAGCGGGGCAGGATGGGCCGCCGGCAGCGACGAGTGAAAGGGGACGGCGGTGGCTAGCAGCCAAAGTCGGAGGGACGCCGGGCAGCCGCGGACGAAGGGGCGCCGGGCGGACGAGGCCGGAGGGGAGCCGGGCAGCCGCGGACGGAAGGGCGTCGGGCGGCCAAAGCAGGAGGGCGCCGGGCGGCCGCGGACGGAGGGGCGACGGGCGGCCGGAAGAGCAACGACGCAGATGGGGCGAGCAACAGGAGAAGACCTTGGAGTAGGAAGACCAGCAGCGAGCGGCTGGATCGATCGGGACCAAGTCCGATGGGATCCAACACACAGCGCTGAAACACTGGATTCCACACAGCAGCTGGATGTGAAGCTCCTGTAGCTAGAGATGAACGCATGCAACAGCAGAATCACGGGAACAAAGCAACGGCATGCGTGTAGGAGATTGGATCGGGAGAGCGCGAGTCGCGCATGCGAAAAAATACCTACAGCACGAGTTGCATGAATTTCCGGATTTTTTCGGTCATGTCTATACTTCACTAAACCTACAGGGTCACACGCTTAAGGGTCATCTATCTACTAAATACTAGACAGGGTCTGAGAGAAACTCGTCGAAAAAGTTTCGGACACAACAGAAAAGTTCCGAAGAAAACACCGAAAAAGTTTCGGTAAAACCAAAAAGTTGTTTCGGAGTAAACCATTGAGCCAAAAAGGTTTTGGCATGCGCCTGGAACTTTTTGGAGGGTGCCAATTTGTTCTGGAAACTTATGGAATTTTTCCAGAGAAAAAACCCAGAAATGTTTCTAGAGCTGCCGAGAATGCGTTGGTTGCTTTTTGCTGATGAAAATCATTAATAAAAAATGTTTTGGAACACATCCAGAATTTTTATAGGGGGTATTGGATCTGGACCTTCACAAATATTTTCAGATTAAACAGTCGCGGGCAAATGTTTTCATCAATGATGGAAAACACTATTTAGATGCTTTTTGGAAAGCCATTTTTGGGGCTTTTCCCAAAAGATCAAGAGGATGACATGGAAGGATAAGAGCCCCTTTCTGAAAGGGCCCACTAGTGGTGGCCAGCCAAGGGGTGGAGCTCCATGCGACGGAACATCATGAATCTCGCACATTCATAGGCTCTGTTGTTGTAGTGATGGAGGAGGTCGTAGTTTTGATTGTTGGCGCAGGGCCTGCAGGCCTCGCAACTTCAGCATGCCTTAGCCAATTCTCCATCCCCTATGTCATCGTTGAGCGTGAGAATTGCAGCGCATCACTATGGTGCAACCGCACATATGACCGTTTGAAGCTACATCTAGCAAGGGAATTTTGTGAGTTGCCACACATGCCGTACCCAGCAGATACCCCAACATACATACCAAAGAACACTTTCATCAAGTACGTGGATGACTACATTGAGTGTTTCACTATCCATCCGAGGTATCTCACTATTGTTGAGTCATCCACATATGACTTCAATGGAAAATATTGGTCCATCATGGCGCGCGACATGTCAAAGTGCACAATAGTTAATTACAGGGCGAAGTTTCTTGTTGTGGCAAGTGGTGAGAATAGTGTTAAGAATATTCCAGTGCTCTCTGGCCTGGAAAACTTCCCGGGTGAGGCCATCCACTCATCATGTTACAAGTCAGGCATTGACTACTCCGGTAGGAATGTGTTGGTCATCGGATCTGGTAACTCTGGGATGGAGATCGCCTACGACCTTGCTTCTCATGGTGCCAATACTTCTATAGTTATACGAAGTCCGGTATGTATACTATATGTGACTAACTGCGAAACTCTTTTATAGATCTTATTTTATCTTGCATATTGCAAAGATGGTGACCCTTTTGTGGTTGCAGATTCATGTAATGACAAAGGAATTAATCCGACTAGGGATGACACTAGTCCATTATCTTCCACTAAAGATGATAGATGATCTCCTTTTGACGATGGCAAATTTTGTATTCGGGGACCTCTCTAGGCATGGCATCACAAGACCAGAAAAGGGTCCATTTGTCCTGAAGTCGGAAACTGGTCGATCCGCAGTGATTGATGTTGGCACCATAGGGTTAATCAAGAAAGACAAAATTAAAGTGAGCATATCCTCGGTCAAAACATACATAGTATAAGAAATTTAGTTTCATGTATGACAAGTTATAGTTTTTAACCTGCTGTAGGTTAATGGAAGGATTACTAAGATCAAAGGAAAAACAATTGAATTTGAAGGTGGGAAGGAAGCCTCCTTTGATGCCATTGTGTTTGCAACCGGATACAAAAGCACAACAAATCTGTGGCTCAAGGTATGAGATTTGAATTTCGTTCACTGTAACTTCTGTAGATGCAAGACTTGTTATATGTTCTAAATCAAGTAAGATTTGCAAGTGCAGAATGATGAGGACATGCTTAATAGCGACGGCGTGCCCAAGAAGCAATTCCCTAATCATTGGAAAGGGGCAAATGGGCTCTATTGTGCCGGGTTAGGGAGAAGGGGATTGGCCGGTATTGCCATGGATGCTAAGAACATTGCGAATGACATTAAACGCAGCATAGACTCTATGTGCAGCTAAAATAGCATTTATATTTCTTCTACTAGGAGAAAAGTGTTGGATTCCTACAATTTATCCATAATAGATTCGATCAGATGCTGCAAAATTTAGTTCATGTCAGGGTACTATATGATAGAATATTATCCCTAGTGTTGTACCACTACAATATGCACTAGATTGTGTCCAAGTTTTAAATTTCAATGTTTTCTGCCGGTTCTTCGTTTACTTATCCATATTAAATAATCTAGTGGAGTAACATAGTAAAGTTGTGTGGCTGTCTTGTACTCCCTCCGTTCGAAAATACTTGTCGCAGAGATGGATGTATCTAGACGTATTTAAGTTTTAGATACATTTATTTTTATCTATTTCCCCGACAAGTATTTCCGGACGGAGGGAGTATAAGATTTGCAGTAACTTTTAATAATGTACAGTATAGTGACCTGGTCCGGAACTGCACAAACATGCAGGCTCGGGCTGCTTCCCAAATCTTCTGAAACTTTCGTCAGTGCTTCCCAAATCTTTCCATGATCAATTAAGTCTGGCTTCTTAGCCTGAAAGACCAGGCCATGCATTCGTGGCAGCGTCTGTGAGGAGGCGGTTGCACGGAACATGACGGTGGTTCCAAATTCGCCACAACAGCAGCAGCCAGACAGTGCTCGAGCAGCGACGGTGCCGAGAACCAGATCCTCTCAAGCTTTGTACAACCTTCCCTGCCAAAGGTCACAAGCAGCTACCACGTTGTAGATTACGCCCTGAATAGAACAGTGGTCCCCTGCATACCAGAGGGTTCTGAAGATCGATGGAGTGAGTTTCCAACCGTCGACGTAGGCGCGAAGCAGACGTCTGGAGTCAACTCCGGGTTGGTGTCTGCAGGGGAAAGCAATCCTCCGAAGCTCTGCCTTTGCCCTGCCTCCCAAAGGTCTCAAGCAGAGATCGATATGCTTTAAACCCAGTGCTAAGTGCTAAATACAGACACGATAAAATTGCTGCCACACCATTTGCAGATTCAGAGAGGCGTCTGTGTCCATGGGCAACAAAAATATCACCCCCTTGTTCAAATTAGTGACCGAGCTCTTCTCCTTTCATTCATTCATTCATTCATCATTTGATCCTTGTTGTTCCTGGACAAAAAGCTTGCATTCCCTAAGAAGCAACTTGTAGTTTTGTACCAAAAGATCTATTCAGTTCTCACAGCATCAGGTATTTGATGAGCAGGATCTGTTTTCCGCACAAAATAAATACTGAATACTTTGCGCCGTGAAACATGACTCTGTTTGAAACCGGGATAAACATCAGAATCCCCCTGTCCTACTGATCCTTTACTGTAAAAACATTTGCATCCTAATGTATGTTAATAATACTATGTGCAGGGCCAAACTGGTAAGAAATCACCACTACTTGGGCAGCAAAGAAGATGCTGGAGCTTTATACTTTATACAGAAGTTGTGATCAGTGATGATCCAACAGGCCAAACGTTAAAGCCCTTTATCCCTCATCATCTTCTTCACCTTCTCGAGGTCTTCCAACCTACCCGTGTTTCCGTACATCTTCATCCGAGTGAAGAAATTGTGCGCATTGTCTGGCTCCAGGTCGAACAGCTTCTTCGCGGCGATTTCTCCTATCTTGATGTTGCCGTGTACTGAGCTAGCATGCAGCAGCGCCCTCAAGACTGTTGGCGCTGCCGAGACGCGCCCGCTTCGACATGAACTCATAAGCCTCATCCACCATCCCAGCTTTGCCTAGCATGTTCACCAGAGGTACAGTGCTGTACAGTAGGCTGAATTCTGTATTTGTTCTCCATCTCAGAGAACAGCCTCATGCCGCCCTCCACCAACCCTAGATTGTCGCACGCAAAGAGCACCGCAGCAAATGTGGTCTCATCCGTCCGCACTCCGGAGTCCACCATGCGGCGGAACATCATGAGAACTCTGAAGTCTTGGCTGTGCCCAGAGATTATAGCATTCCACGAGGCCAGGTCCCTGACCGGCATCGACTCGAACACGGACAGGGCGTGGCCTAGCTCATTCTTTCTGGAGTACATTCCAATCAGAGAGTTTGCCACTGACAACGCTGTGTCGAGCCCATGGCGGATCACCCAGGCATGAACCTCCGGTCCCTGTTTGCCATCATCAGGGTGATGGCAGAGCATCGTCGACAGCACGACGGAGTCAGGCTTGTGCCCTTCTCCGAGCATCCTTCTCCAGACCTCCGTTGCTTGCGGTGACAGACCACTGTGCCCCAGCAAACCAGCGAGCATGACGTTCCACGAGACGGCATTGCGTCAAACACCTTACGAGCACTCTCCATGTCGCCGCACTGAGCATACATCTCAACGAGGGCGTCGCACACGGAGACGACGGCGGCGAGGCCGGCGCTCAGGGCGTCGCGGTGCACGGCCCGACCGAGCTCGGCGGACCGGGCGCCAGCGCAGGCCCGGGGCGCGCTCTCGAAGGTGAATCCGTCGCGCGGCGCGCCCTCCTCGTCCATCTGGAGGTAGAGTGTTACAGTCCCTGCCACCCTGGCCCCTCCTGCAGCCACCACTACGGATGGACGAGAACGACCAAGACGTGAAGCCAAGCCCAACAGCAAGTTTCTGGCCCACACTTGGGTGATAGCGCGTAGGGTTAAGTAGGACTCGAGCCCTCCTGCGAGAGGTGCGGATAAAGTAATAGGCTGGCGGCGGCACTCTTTCCTCCCGATCCCCTTTCTTCCTCCTTAGGGCATCTCCAGCCGCGCCCCCACGAAGGCCTCCCCAGGCGATTTTTTCGCGCCGGCGCCGAAAAAACGGCTCAGTCGCGCCCTCAGGAACCCGATTTTCGCCGGCTTGGGCCGAAAACAACGCCGGCGGATCCAGCCCGAACCCGGCGCGCCGGGGGGCGCCCGGGGGCGCCGGGGCGAGCTGTTTTGGCGCGAAAAAGACGCGGGTCAGCCGCGTCAGCGACTCGGCGCCTCGTCTTCCCCCAACGGCCTCGGTACCCGCGGGGAATCAATGGCAAGGCTGCCGCCGGTCAGCCTTGCCATTGATTCCTCACGGGCGGCGCTTCACGGGACGGCGCGCCGACGCCTCCCCTCCCTCGCACGCGTACACACGGGCGCGGCCCGGCTATAAAAGTCGGCAGCCTCCACTCGCATGTGCCCACACCAGCCCCGCCCCTCGCCGTCGTCCAGCCCCTCCCTCTCCCTGCCTCTCCCGAGCGCCGCTGCCCAGCCCCTTCCTCTACCTCTCCCGAGCCCGCTCAGCCCTGCCGTCGCCATGGCAGAACGCTTCCCCGGAGACGAGGCGGCGCCAACGGCTTCGGCCGCCGTTCGCTCCGCGAACAGGAGTCCTGGCTCCTGTTCCAGGCGAACATCCCGGCGCCGCCGGACATGCGCGCCGGGCCAACGGGGTGGAGACTCAGTGCCGGGGGAGTGCCCATTCCCCCGTTGCCCGACGCCGTGGCGAAGCCGAAGTACTTCGCCGAGGAGGTTGAGATCGTGTGCGCGTCCCTCACCGACGCCCAACTCTCCCTCCCCCAGTACGTCGCCGACAACCACGCGACCTGGGCGGTGTATTTCGAGCGCCGCCAGCAGCAGCGATTAGCGTCCACCAACGGCGCGCCGGTGGTCGGCGGCCGGCAAAACAGCGAGGGGCGCCACCTCTGGTGGGGCGTCCCCGGCCGCACACTCGAGGGCGTGCTCACGTACCTCGAGGGCGGCAACGACCCGCCGTTGGCGTACCCCCGGCGCAGCACCGACGTGTCGGGCCATGGGCGCCAAGGAGGTTTGGGTCCTCCTCCTCCTCTTCCTCCTCCCGATCCTCATCGCACTCCTCCGGCACTCCGGCCCTGCTCGGCGTCAAGGCCGAGCCCGCGACGGAGTCGCCGCTCGGCCGACGCACTCGTAGCGCCGGCATCATCATCAACGAGGGCGGCCGGCGTGCCTCCTCCTCGTCGGCTCCTCCGCGCTTCGTCAAGCCAAAGACGGAGCCGGGGCTGGCGCCGGTGAAGACGGAGCCGGGGCTGGCGCCGGTGAAGGCGGAGTTCGACGACGACAATGCGGCCCTAGAATGGGCGCGCCAGGACTCAAGGCGCGCCGGGAGAATGTGAAGGAGCGCCAGCGCGCCGCCTTGCGCCGCTTCGAGGAGCGCCGACGCGGCCGCGATGAAGATGGGGTCGTCGTCCTATGCGACAGCGACGACGACGACGACGACGCGCCGCCGCCAGTCCGCCATGGCGACGCCGGGTCCAGCAGGGGCGCCCGCGTCAAGGAGGAGAAGGCCGACGACGATGATGTCGGCGACGACTTCAGCCCCTTTCTTTTTTAGATTAGGTTAATGTAATGAAAATGCACGAATTTCACCGAAATTTGCCATGTTTAGCCAAAATTTAACTACTTTTTATCATAACTTCGCCGAACGGCCCTTCTTTTTTTTAATACGCGCCTCGGGGCCGACGGCTGGGGACCGACTCGCCCCCAGGGCCATTTTTTGCGCCGGCTCACCCCCAGGCGGCGCTTTTAGACGCCCCATGGGGGGCCAACGGCTGGAGATGCCCTTAGAACCCTAGATCGATCGAGACTTGTATCCACAATTCCTCTGTGTGCTATTAAGATTCGAGTGGGAGCGTAACAATTGGCATTAGAGCCAGTCCGATCCACCCAAAAATTTTCTCCACCCTCCCCAAAATCTGGCTGGGCGATTCCCATCTATCATCCAGATGCAAAAAGGCAAGGCCACGGCGATGGAGGAGCACACCAAGGCAATCGCCGATCTGACCGCGGCAATCGCGGCCCTCACCAACAAAATTGAAGGCATCCACCCCGTCGTCCACGAGCTGCAGGGATGGCGCCCCTTGATCGAGCAATCCGTGGAGGAGATCCGATCGGAGGTGGGTCACTTGCGGTCTCAGATCGACAAGGCCACTACCACATCGCCAGCGGACAAGGCCGTGGCGACCGCTCCACCACCTCCCCCCTGCGGCTCAGCGAGCTTCCGCCGTTGCTTCCCCAACTCGCGGACGGGCTGCGACCCCGACTTCCGCCACCGACGGCCGATGCGCCCCATCCACGCGCCGTCGACACTCCAGCTCGTGGTGACACTTGTCACGGGCCCGATGGCCACGGCGTCTTCACTGATCTTCGGGGGAAATCGTCAGGGGAGATCAGCACCCCTCGATTACCTCCGGCCATTGGTACGTCCGACTTCTATCACCATGGTGAGCAGTCGTTTTCCGGGGACCGTGGGTACCTTCGCATGCCACCACCACCACGGTTCGATTCCCCCTGTTTGACGGGACGAACCCCAGAGCTTGGCGCCTCAAATGTGAGGCGTATTTCCGGGTGTGCACGCTTAGTCCAGACACGTGGGTTAGTTGTGCTGCCATGTATTTTACAGATGGAGCTCTTGCTTGGTTGCAATCTTCCCAAGCACACTTGCACTATCAGGATTGGGGAGAGTTTGCCACTGCCATATGTATTCAGTTTGGTAGAGAGGAATTTCAGAATCTTCTTAGGCGGTTTAATAGGCTGAAGCAAACGGGCACAATCACAGAATATGCTGAGAAATTTACAGAAATTATGGGTAACCTGTTAGCTCACCACACTTCTTGGGATCCTGCATTTTTTGTTACCCAGTTTATGGAGGGATTACAACGTGATATACGTGCCACTGTTGTTCTTCATCACCCACAAAGTTTGGATACTGCTGTGGATCTTGCTTGTTTACAGGAAGAGGTGGTGGACACATTCCGGCGGGACGAACGACGCCCTTCGGTGCCTCTCTCCACGACGGTGGGAGGACGGGCGATTCCTCGCACGGCGTTGCCACTGCCTGCCCCACCAACGAAGGCCGGCGGTGCTTCGAGCGAGTCGCTCCAAGACGACCGCCGCACCTTGGACACGCCTCGACCACCGGCCAACGATGATAAGCTGATGGCGCTGCGAGCCTACCGCCGCGCCAAGGGCCTCTGCTTCACTTGTGGCGAACGGTGGGGGCGCGACCATCGCTGTTACTGTGCAGCTTCACGTGGTCGAAGAACTGATCGAGATGCTTCAACAAACACCGATCAAGCCAGCTCAAGTGGAAGCGACTGCTAGTAAATCGGATTGTTGTGTCCTGTCTTGAGAAGCTGTAGAAGGGGCAGAATCACCGACAACGATGCGTCTGCATGGTTGGGTGCAACAGCGGGAAGTTCTAATGCTTGTGGACTTAGGATCTTCACACAGTTTTGTTAGCTCGTCCTTGGCTCAACACCTCCAGGGAGTGCAGCCAGCCAAGCGTGCCATTTCAGTGCATGTGGCCAATGGTGGGGTTCTTCATTGCAATCAGGAAATACCAGCGTGCACCTGGCGTTCTCAAGGAGTCGATTTCGTGACAGATCTCAAGGTTTTGCCTCTGGGTTGTTATGATGTGATTTTGGGTATCGACTGGCTGGCGTGTCATAGTCCAATGAAAGTGCATTGGCTATAGAAGACTATGGACTTCGAGTACAAGGGCAACCAAGTGCATCTCAGCGGGGTGAGGGCGGATATCACTCACTGTGATTTGATCTCTGGAGAGGAATTGCATAGCTTGCTGAATCAAGAGGCATTAGCTCGGGTTGTGCAACTCTGCTCAACCACAGAAGATATGGGGCAACCACCCATTCCAGCTGCTATTGGTGAACTCATTGAGTAGTATGGGGTGCTGTTTGAGGAACCACGAGGACTGCCACCGCAACGAGCCTTTGATCATGCTATTCCTTTGGTGCCGGGGGCACGACCTGTCAATCTGCGCCCGTACCGATACAGCCCGGTGCAGAAGGATGAGATAGAGCGGCAAGTGACCGACATGCTAGCCCAAGGCATTATTCAACCAAGTGTGAGTCCTTTTGCTTCTCCAGTCTTGTTAGTTCAGAAAAAAGATCTCACTTGGCGCTTTTGTGTGGATTATCGACACCTCAACACGATCACAGTCAAGAACCGCTATCCTCTGCTGGTTATTGATGAGTTGCTTGACGAGCTAGCAGGAGCTCGGGTGTTCACCATTCTGGATTTGCGGGCAAGTTACCACCAAATTCGGATGCGACCTGAGGATGAGCACAAAACGGCGTTCAAAACACACCACAACTACTTCGAGTTCAAAGTCCTGCCGTATGGTGTTACCGGTGGTCCACCAACCTTCCAAGGGGGCATGAACATGGTCCTAGCACCCTTACTTCGTCATGGAGTGCTTGTTTTCATCGATGATATCCTCGTTCACAGTGAAGACTTGGACTCACACATTCGGCTGCTCCGTCAAGTTTTTTAGTTGCTGCATGAGCATCAGTTGAAGATCAAGTACAGCAAGTGCACATTTTCCAGCTCAATACTTCTCTATCTGGGCCATGAAATCAGTGGCGATGGGGTACGCATAGACGAGAAGAACATTGCAGCAATACAAAAGTGGCCGGTACCTACCAATGTGAAGGAAGTGAGGGGTTTTCTCGGTTTGGCTGGGTACTATCGCAAGTTCGTCCGTGGCTTTGCTATCACCTCCCGGCCGCTCACGGATCTGCTTAAGGAAGGGGCCGTTTTTCGCTGGACCGGATTGGAAAATGGTGCATTGTGGGCTCTGCAACAGGCGTTGGTCACTGCGCCAGTGCTGGCCCTGCCAAATTTCTCTAAAACATTTGAGCTAGAAACAGATGCTTCAGATCTCGGCATTGGGGCGGTCTTGATGCAAGAAAAGCACCCACTCGGTTTTCTGAGCCGTGCGCTGGGGCCACGTAAGCACATGCTCTCGACCTATGATAAGGAAGGACTGGCGATTCTTTTGGCTGTCGATCACTGGCGCCGTATCTCCAACATGATGAATTCATCATTCATACAGATCAATGAAGCCTGATTCATTTGGAAGATCAAAGGCTGTCTACTCCATGGCAGCAGAAGGTCATGGTCAAGCTGCTGGGGTTGCGGTATCGCATCGTCTACAAACGAGGTTTGGACAACTGCGCGGCTGATGCTCTCTCTCGCCTTCCTGGCCCTCCACAGGGAGATCTCGCGACTATCACCACGGCAGTGCTGGCTTGGCTGGAAGCAATCCAACTTGGCTATCAAGACGACCCATCGGCACAGCGCCTATTCGCCCGATTGGCAACAACCCAGGACGCCCAGGATGGGTATCATCATTAAGCAACATGGCCGAGTGTGGCTGGGCGACAATGTGCCCCTGCAAAAGCAAGTGCTGGAGGCCCTGCATACTGGAGCAATTGGTGGCCATTCGGGGTTTAATGCAACTTACCGGCGTGTCCGGCGGCTGTTCACCTAGCCGGGACTCAAACACCATGTCAAAATGTTTGTAGAGGCATGCCAGACCTGCAAACAAGCCAAGCCAGAACGGGTCCGCTATCCAGGCCTTCTAGAGCCCCTTCCAGTACCAACACAAGCTTGGCAAATGACCACGATGGATTTTGTCGAAGGCCTTCCACGTTCCTCAGGATTCAACTCCATTTTGGTGGTAGTCGACAAGTTCTCCCGGTATGCACATTTCGTTGCTTTGTCTCACCCTTTCATAGCTTTTCAAGTGGCGCATGCTTTTGTGTCAAACATCTACAAGCTGCATGGGTTACCCGAGTCGATCGTCTTGGACCGTGACCCGGTCTTCACTAGCACCCTGTGGAAGGAGCTTTTTTGGCTCACTCACACCAAGCTTCGCATGAGCACAGCGAGACACCCGCAAACAGATGGGCAAATGGAGCGGGTTAACCAATGCCTTGGAACCTTCCTTCGCTGCTTCGTCAATGCTTGCCCTACCAAGTGGCAGGCATGGCTGGCCCTCGCTGAGTTTTGGTACAACACATCACCACACTCGGCGTCGGGGACGACTCCACTTGAAGTTCTCTACGGACACGCTCCCCGTTTCTTTGGCATTGTTGACCTGGTGGCTTGCGCGTCCCCAGACCTTGCAGAGTGGCTACAAGACAGGGCTCATGGAGGTGCTTATCCAGCAACATCTGCTGCGGTCACGGCAACAAATGAAGGAGTCTGCTGACAAGCGTCGCTCCGACCGCGTCTTCGCCGTCAACGACTGGGTGTTCCTGAAGTTGCAACCGTATGTGCAGCGTTCGGTGACCACTCGCACCAACCAGAAGTTGGCCTTCAAGTACTTTGGGCCTTACAAGATTCTGCAGCGCGTGGGAGCCGTGGCTTACAAGCTTCAGCTGCCGGACTCCAGCACCGTGTATCCGGTATTCCGCGTCTCCCAACTTCGTCAAGCTCTACCACCCACTGAGCATGGCCTCAAGCAACTTCCAGCAGCAGCGGCGCCAAGCCCAGTCCCGGAGGAGGTCCTAGAGCATCAAGTCGTTCGGCGCGGAGGCACCAGTGCATCACAGGTCCATGTGTGTTGGACAGGCCAACCACTGGAACTGGCGACTTGGGAAGACGCCACCGAGCTTCAACACCACTTCTCGGATGCGCCATCTTGGGGGAAAGTTGTGTCTCGAGGGGGAGGGGATATTACAGTCCCTGCCACCTTGGCCCCTCCTGCAGCCACCACTATACGGGCCAAGCCGTTTATGCAGCGGATGGATGGGAACGACCAAGACGTGAAGCCAAGCCAAACAGCAAGTTTCCGGCCCACACTTGGGTGACAACGCGTAGGGTTAAGTAGGACTCGAGCCCTCCTGCGAGAGGTGTGGAGAAAGTAATAGGCTAGCGGCGGCACTCTTTCCTCCCGATCCCCTTTCTTCCTCCTTAGAACCCTAGATCGATCGAGACTTGTATCCACAATTCCTCTGTGTGCTATTAAGATTCGAGTGGGAGCGTAACATAGAGCACGAGCGCATCTTCGTGGCGGCCGACGCTGGCGTAGCCGGCGATGAGGCAGTTCCACGGGAACGCGCGCTCCCGGCGGGTGCGCGCGGAAAGGAGGTGGTCCAAGATGTGGTGCGCGTAGGCGAGCAGGCCGAGGGAGGTGTGGATGTGGAGGAGGCGGAGCGCGAGGTCCGGGTGGCGGCGGAGGAGGGAGACCGGCAGGAGGCCGCAAGGCGGCGACGCGGGGACGGGTGGAGCAGGAGCGCGACGAGGAGGTGCGCGAGGTGGGACGGCGTGAGGAGGCGCGGCTGGGCCTCCAGGTCGGAGAGTACGCAGTCGAGGGTCGCCGGACGTGTCGACGTGGAGAGGGGAGGAGCGAGGTGGGTGGAGGGGGTCGCAGCACGACGGTGGCGCCGCCGCGGGAGCGCGGGGGAGGCGTGGGTGACAGCTGCAGTTAGCGCCATTGCTTGCTCGGTTTAGAACAGAGTATAAGCTATACTGACAAAATATTGTTGGTTACTTAGAGCATCTCCAGCCGTTCGGCCCCCAGGACGCCCAAAAAGCGTCGTATGGGGCCGAACCTCAAGAACTCTGTGAGATTGGCCCCAAGGAAAATTTGTACTCTGAGTTTGATAAGGAAAAAACATCATATGGCTCCCAGTCCTATATGTAAACCTAATAAGGCGTGAAAATTCTTATAAAATCAAAGTGGCCCTGAAGTGACACGCTTACTCTTTTTTTTATCAAAATATAAGTCCCTTTTACACTCTAGAGGGAGTATCATATATTCACATGTCCACCGCTTGTCACGTGGCAATAAGTAATTAATATCGGTTGGAGGTGACTGGCAATGGCAGCATGGACCTCCTCATCGGAGGAACTAAGCACACATTATCTTCTTCTTCCTCCTCGCAACGACCTCTCTTGGGTGGAGAAGCTCCACCACGCCCTCTTCATCCTCGTTGTCAGGTGGGGTGGTGAACTCGACACATTCTAAGAAACTGCAACACAAAGGATTGGACCACCAATCGCCGAGCAAGCTGAGCGGCGGCAGCAAGGTCTTGGTGCTCATATCGAGGCGAATGAGGTGCACCTGCTCGGAGTCCCCCACATTGACGTTGAAACACAAACACACCGCCACCGCCACCATCATCTTCCAATCCACACATGACAGGGAGGATCGATTCCACCCATGGTAACCTCGCCGCCTTGAAGCCCTCCATCTCCCACAGTTCTGCCACATGGAGGTCCTCACCGCCATCGTTTCTCCGCCACTGCTTGGTAGCCAGGTCCAGTGCCCATACCGTCATCACCATGTCCCCAGGCGGCACGAGCTTGTCGCATGTTTTGCAGGCCTCAGAGCCATGCTCCCTACCGACGCAGATGAACTTGATGGAATTGCTGCCGCCGCCACTGCTCGGTAGCCAGGTCTAGTGCCCATACCGTCACCGACATGTCCCCAGGCGGCACGAGCTTGTCG
>NC_057807.1:704427911-704436425 GCF_018294505.1 Triticum aestivum
TGCGCATACCGTCACCGTCATGTCCCCAGGCGGCACGAGCTTGTCACATGTTTTGCAGGCCTTAGAGCCACGCTCCTTACCGATGCAGATGAACTTGATGGAATTGCTGCCGACGCCACTGCTCGGTAGCTAGGTCCAGTGCCCATACCGTCACCACCATGTCCCCAGGCGGCACGAGCTTGTCGCATGTTTTGCAGGCCTCAGAGCCACACTCCTTGCCGATGCAGATGAACTTGATGGAATTGCTGCCGCCGCCGTCGCCGGTGGTAGGACAACAACTCATGGGGCAACTAAACGTGTGATTAGCACTATTGCTGCAGAGCTGGCAGAGTCGGCACTCCGGCAATAGTGTGACGAAGCGAAACGGCACCTCGTGACCACCTGACAGGAGATCATCGTAGTCGCCAGAGAGGATGCCCTGCCCGAGATCGGCCCAATAGGCTCGGCCCTTGAATGAGAAGGTTGTGTGCACCCAGAGGTACTCTACCTTTTTCGGTGGGAACTGCGGTTGCTTGTACCCCCACAACGAGACGCTCCCGTCGAATAGCCTGGAGGACGGCGATGGCGGCCACAGGCAGACCACCTCCCGCCTCAACTAACTTAGGCGGTCAATTTGATCCTTCCTAACTGTATGTCAAGACATACATCTTATAAATGACAATTACTGAATTTATGGCACATTTGATTCCAAACTAATATAAGACATTGAGTTGCTTTTGCAGTTTGTTGAATCAGTCTAACATCATTTTCTTTGAAAATATATATTATAATATTTATGCACTAATTATTATATTTTTGTTAGTTGTTAGCTCAATATGCCAAAGTTGAGGTGCATATCAGGCAAAACGCCTCCTCTAGCCGAGGATGGTTAGCAAGCCTACCTAGGAGCTTAATTGCGGGATGACATCCTATGTCAGGACGGCAATAGTAGAAATAGATATGTTCCCGATGGAGGAGGGCATGTGGGAAGCGATATTGTGAGATAAAATGTATTGGAGATTTCAGCCGACTTAGGTATTCATTTTGCACTTTGAGTGGTTATAATTAAGAAAGGGTAGGGTATCAAAGTTGGTAGATGAATCTTGTTGTTGCTCAGTTGAACTCAACCAATTCCCAGCAAAAACTCTTTTGAAATTACTTCTAGAGATTGTGTTCAATGATTCTCGATAATATCGGGTTTAAGCCATAACAAACCATATTGGATTGTATTGCAAGTGTGCTAGGAATTGGCTTGGCGAACATTCCTCGACCTCATTGAGGTTTAATAGTGGTACTATTGGGCTGAACTGTTGCTACCGTGAGTTGTAATACTGCCCTTTAGGGTTGCCTTAGGTGTTGTCAATGCTACTGCGAAAGTTTTTCATATGGAGGTCATGTATCTTCGGTGCCGTTGGGTTCTGGAACATGATGTCTTGTTGTTCCGACATTTCTGAGATCATGTTCGCCATACCCATGCTTCAAAGTATGGAGTCTCAAGGGTAGCATTGCCAAGGTATGGTTACGGAACCAACTCGAATTTAACGACGTGGTATTTTGTAACTCTAGATGAGTTTTAGGTCGGCATTTACACTTTTCCCTAAAGAAATTACCCAAATACTCCCTCCATTCCTAAATATAAGTCTTTTTAGAGATTTTCAATATGAACTACATACGGATGTATATAGACATATTTTAGAGTGTACATTCACTCATTTTACTCCGTATGTAGTCCATAGTGAAATCTCTTAAAAGACTTATATTTAGGAACGGAGGGAGGGAGTACTTCTCAACATGTGTATTGTGTTTACCAACCTGGCTTATTGTAAGCTAGATCATGTGTCCAGCCTGTTTGGTCGGATGTTTTCTCTAACTTAATATAAAACATGCAGCTCACTTGCATGGTTCGATAAATCAAGGTGTGTATTGTCATTATAACAAAATGGGGCTGGGATAAACAAAATTCCCGCTAACTATAGAGTTTTCATCCGATGAATTATCCTAGAAGAATCTTGAACTTTTCTCAACTTCACAAAAAGCGCATATACATGGACAAAATATACCATTTTGGCAAGGTTCAGTCCTAGCTTGTGTACATGCATGCCTGGGAAAGCAGGGCGATGGATCAAATATAACATAGACCAATTAACCAAGCAGAATGAAATAATTCTTCTAGGAGCTATCAATGACTCCATATCCTATCTAAAGCAGCACAAAATCTGGTTGTGAGCAACTTAATTTGTCACTAGAGCTCCAAGGTGGATATGTTCTTAATTAGTACTGTTGCATAAGCAAAAAAAATGAAAGGCCCTCTTTGGTTCACCGACAGAGGATTTAGATATCATGGCATACTGAATCATGCAGGAAATAACAACACAAAGATGTATTATTTTAGTTATTTATTTGCACCATAATAAAAACGTAAGAACTTCGTGAGACTGGCCCCAATGGAAATTTGTATTCTGAGTTCCATATAGGGGAAAAAAATCCTATGGCTCCCAATCCTATAAACCTAATAAGGCATGCAAAATTCTTATAAATCCAAAGTGGCCTGAAAGTGACACACGAGTTAGTATTTATTTCCTTTATCATAATATAAGAAGGTTTTTATACTCCAGGGGGGGAGTATCATACTATATCACAAGGCCACCGCTTATCACCGGGCAATAAGTACTCCCTCCGTTCCTAAATATAAGTCTTTGTAGAGATTCCATTAAGTGGACTATATACGGAGCAAAACGGATGAATCTACACTTAAAATGCATCTATATACATCCATATGTGATTCATAGTGAAATCTCTACAAAGACTTATATTTAGGAATGGAGGGAGTAGTTATTAATGTCGGTTGGAGGTGAATGGCAATGGCAGCATGGACCTTTTCGGCGGAGGAACTGAGCACACATCGTCTTCTTCCTCCTTCTCCTCCTCACCGCGACCTCTCTTGGGTGGGAGAACCTCCACCACGTCCTTTTCATCGTCATTGTCAGGTGTGGTTGCGTACTCGACGCGTTTTAAGAAGTTGCAACAGAGATGAGGACTAGACCACCAGTCTTTCGATCAAGACTGGCGGCGGCAACAAGGTCTTGGTGCTCATGTCGAGGCGGTATAGGTGGACCTGCTTGTAGTCCCCCGCATTGAGGCTGAAGCACAACACGCCGCCACCGACACCGTTGTCCCCCAATGCACACAACATCGGGAGGATCGGTGCCACCCGTGGTAGCCTCGCCGCCTTGAATCCCTCCATCTCCCACAGTTCAGCCACACGGAGGTCCTCACCGCCGTCATCCCTCCGCAACTGCTCGGTGGCCACGTCCAGTGCCCATACCGTCATCACCATGTCCCCAGGCGCCACGGGCTTGTCGCACGTTTTGCAGTCCTCAGACCCACGCTCCTTGCCAATGCAGACGAGCTTGATGGAACCGCTGCCGCCGCCATCGCTGGTGGCGGGGCAGCAACTCATGGCGCGACTAAACGCATGATTAGCATTATTGCTGCAGAGCAGGCAGAGGCGGCACTCTGGCGGTAGTGGGACGAAGCGAAAGGGCACCTCGTGACTACCTAACAGGAGATCATCGTAGTCGCAACAGAGGATGCCCTGCCCAAGATTGGCCCAATAGGCCCGGCCCTGGAATGAGAAGGCCGAGTGCACCCAGAGGTACTCTGGCTTTTCCAGTGGGAACATCGGTTGCTTGTACCCCCACGGCGAGACGCTCCCATCAAACATCCTGGAGGACGGCGGCGGCGGCCACAGGCAGACCACCTCCCGCCTCAACTCGCGCCGCGCCTTGGTGTCGTGGAGGTGATGCATTGCCATGATGGCCAGCACGTACTCGCCGGCATCGTCACAGCGGCGCACAGGCAGAGGGTGTGTCACGAGAGAGGGCGTGTAGTCCATCTCAAGCAGGGGCGGCACCACGGAGAGCGATGTAAGACATATGATTTGGGAACTGCTCGACATCCCTAACCCGGGGTGTGGCTATCTCATTATATAGAGGTACCCAAGGGGTACAATACAATGTTACAATACAGATATACAGAGGCTACGTATATACAGTCTAACACCCTCCCTCAATCTTAACTATGTCCTAAAGTATAAAGCAAGTTAAGATTGCACCTACAGCCTACAAACTGTGGTTGTGGAAGAGGCTTCATGAAGATGTCAGCAAGTTGATCCTTTGATGTGATGAACTTGATACAGAGGAGCTTCTATGCAACACGTTCCCGAACAAAGTGATACACCTCAATATGTTTTGTCCTAGCATGAAACACCGGGTTAGAATAAAGATATGTAGCACCAATGTTGTCACACCACAGGACCGGAGGACGAGCTTGAGGAACACGCAGCTCTCTTAACAGAGACTGTACCTATATAATCTCAGCAGTCGCATCAGCAACAGCTTTGTACTCAGCCTCAGTACTACTGCGAGACACTGTTGCTTGCTTGCGAGCATTCCAGGTGATCAAGTTAGGACCCAGAAACACCGCATAACCCCACGTGTATCGCCTGTCATCCGGACTACCAGCCCAATCTACATCAGAGAAAGCCGAGAGCTCATACGACGGTGCAGACTGAAGAAGCAAACCATAGGAGGCAGTAAAACTGACATAGCACAAAATACGCTTCACAGCTGACCAGTGAGACGTCCTGGGTGCATGCAGAAACTGACAGACACGGTTGACTGCATAGGAGATATCAGGCCTGCTAATAGTAAGGTATTGTAGACCATCAACGAGACTGCGATACTCAGTAGCATCATCAGACGAGAGAGAGTCACCATCAAGAGCAGATAACCGATCAGTGGCAGACATCGGAGTGTTAACATGTTTGCATTTGAGCATTCCAGCACGACGCAACAAGTCCAAGGAGTACTTTTTCTGAGTGAGAGTCAAACCAGCAGAGGACCGTGAAACCTCAAGACCAAGGAAAAAGTGAAGAGAACCCAAATCCTTGACAGCAAAATCATCACGGAGAGCAATCACAAGGCGATCAGCAGCAGCAGCAGAGGAACTGATGAGGATGATACCATCAACATAAACCAAGAGATACATCGTGACCTCAGGGCGCTGGAGGAGAAACAGTGACGTATCAGCAGTGGAGGGAGTAAACCCAAGAGCCCGAAGAACATTTCCAAGGCGAGCATGCCATGCACGAGGAGCCTGTTTGAGTCCATATAGTGCCTTAACCAGACGACAGAGATGATGAGGTCGTGTCGGATCAACAAAACCAGGTGGCTGACACATATAAACCTCCTCCTCCAGAATGCCATGTAGAAAAGCGTTCTGCACATCAAGCTGATGAAGGAACCACCCGCAAGTAACCGCAAGAGACAGTAGTAATCGAATGGTGGTAAGCTTGATGACTGGACTGAAAGTGTCTTCATAATCAAGACCATACCTTTGTTTGAAGCCCTTGGCAACTAACCGTGCCTTGTAGCGTTCAATGGAGCCATCAGCATGTCTCTTGACTTTGAAAACCCACTTCGAATCAATGACGTTGATGCCAGACACTGGAGGAACAAGAAGCCCAGTATCATTCTGTTGGAGGGCCTGAAACTCTTGTTCCATTGCATCACGCCAATGAGGAATACTCAGTGCAGCCTGAAAGTGACGAGGCTCTGCAGTGGGATCGACAGCAGTGTGAGCCATGCACGCAGCAAGCCACGCAACCGTCCCATCCGTATGCTCCTTCGGACAGAAGACGCTGGACTGGCTCCGTGTGCAAGGACGAAGAGTGATAGTAGGTTCTGCTGGCAAAGTCGGTGCAGCAGAGGATGTTGGCGAGGCCTGCACCAAGTCGGGCTCACCGGTGACCGGAACAGGGTTGGTCGGCGACCCTGGCGCAAAGGCAGACCCGGCCGAAGCAAGTGACGGGGCCTCCGGGCCAGTGACAGCAGTAGCCGGCCCGGGCGAGAGACCCGCCAGTGGCCCGGGCGAGCCACGCAAGGCGGGCGCTGGTGAGGCCTGCGAGCCGGGCGAAGGTGGTGCTGGCGAGGCCGCTGGTGCTGACGAGGCCAGTGAGCCAGGCGAGGCTGGCGCTGGCGATCCCAGCACCCGCGGGGCCAGCGAGGAGCCAGGCCGACCCGGTGCCCGCGAGGCAGTCGGAGGAGCCTCCATAGGTGAGACGGGGACGGGTTGGCGGGTGCCGCCCGTCATGCATGGCGCATGCACGTCCCTATCAGGACGCTCATCGGTGACCTGTTCATCAAGTAGCTCGAGCCGGGCACTGCGTCCAATACCTGCAGCATGATTAGGAAGCAACGCAGGGGCATATGCAACATCCACAAATTGATCAGGCGTAGGTGTGGACACAGACACTGGTGGTGTAGAAGTGGTACAGTTAGTCGGAAGTGCACGAAAAGGGAAAACATTTTCATCAAACACAACGAGAGATGTAGACGCGGTTGGTAGGAACATGCAAGCACTTGTACCCTTTGTGAAGAGAACTATACCCGAGAAAGACGCACTTCTTAGACCGGAACCCTAGCTTGCGCTTGTTGTATGGATGTAAGTGAGGCCAACATGCACACCCAAACACTTTGAAGAATGTGTAGTCTGGATTCTCATTAAGCAGAAGTTCAAGAGGGGTTTGCATTTTCAGAAGTCTCGAAGGAAGTCTGTTTATGAGAAAACAAGATGTAGAGAAAGCATCACTCTAGAACCGAAACGGGACAGAGGCATGATCTACCAGTTGTGTCCAATAAAACTGCTGAAACTATTTGTGATGCCTGTCAGCAGGGTAAGAGTCATCAACTTGCTTTCTCAAAGCCTAGCCGTGTTGTGAAACATCCTCTTGAGCTTGTGTTTTCTGATGTATGGAGTCATGCCGAGACATCTGTTAGCGGTCACAATTATTATGTCAGTTTCATTGATGCTTACACCCGTTTTACTTGGTTATATCTTATTAAACGTAAGTCTGATGTGTTCAATTTCTTCATTCAGTTTCAAGCACAGTTGAGCGTCTTCTTAAGCAGAAAATCATACATGTACAATCCGACTAGGGGGGTGAATACCACAACCTCAACTCGTTTTTTAACAAACTTGGGATTTCGCACCGCGTGTCATGTCCTCATACACATCAGCAGAATGGTACTGCCGAGCGTAAGCATCGTCACCTTGTTGAAACTGACCTAACCTTGCTAGCTCTAATACCATGTAAGACATATGATTTGGGAACTGCTCGACACCCCTAACCCGGGGTGTGGCTATCTCATTATATAGAGGTACCCAAGGGGTACAATACAATGTTACAATACAGATATACAGAGGCTACGTATATACAGTCTAACAAGCGACGCGTCGATGGCGTCGTAGACGAGGAAGTGCTCGGGCTCGTCATTGCTGTCGCGGTCGCGTCATCGGAAAGTCACGGTGAGGACGACGATCCTGTCGGCGGCGGCCTCGACGTACGCTTCGTCCTCGTTGAACTCGTACCGCCCACAGCGGAGGCGGATCGCGAGCGCGGAGAGGGTCGGGGGCTCCATGATGCGCGCCAGGAGCGTGACTCCGTCGACGAGATCCTTGTGCTCGTCGTGGGCGTCGGCGGTCCTGGTAGTGGTGCACCTGACCGCCGCCCACTCGGAGGATGGCTCGTTGTGATTCAGGTGGGCCGGGGCCGCCTGGAGTTTGTCGGGGTCGTGCACGTGCGGGCTCAGCAGGACCCAGCCGGGGCGCAGCGGCGGAGCCATGGCCGATGGTCGAGATTGTTGCCGTTGACGATGGCTCGAGAGGTGCGGCGATGGCGATGGGGATGGTGTTCATATACAGGTCACGTAGCGAACCGCATTGCCTCGCTCTCGTCTGATCCGATTTGAGAGGATGTTTATTTTCCTTTTTTTAGGCAAAGATGATTTATTTGCTGGCCCAGCAGCCCACGTTGGCACGATCATGGCCGTCATGGCCTAATCCTAATCGGCACTTTTTTTTTTGAGGAAATCCTGAGAGCAACTAGTTAACGAGCGCTTCTTGGGAAGCCTCGCAACGATTAACGCCATTTGGCGCGCTTTCAGCGATTCGTGACGTCTCGCGCTCTAGGTGTTCCCTTCGGATTTCGTTTTTTTAATTTTTCCGCACGCATTTTCGGCTTTTTAAACGGTTTTTTTCTGTTTTTTTTCTGTTTTGGTTTTTCACTGGTCTTCCCTAGCTTTTCTGTTTTTGTTTCGCGAGAGGCATGGTTGTGATTTCGTCAGAGGCACGGGCGTGCCTTTTTCAGAAAGGGAAAAACCCGTGCTCCCGGTCGGTTTTTTGTCTGTTTTTTTTCGTCTGGTTTTTTGTGAAAAAAAGTTTGTCAGAACTATCAACATGAGATCTAGTTTTAAAGATCTCGACGCGAGGAATCCAACGGCGAAAGCGGTTCGACATTTGGACGTACGGTTTAAGAGATAAAACGTTTTGAATAAATGGATCTACGAAAAAAGGGAAAACTCTCAGGTTGCGACAAGTAGCGCACATGCAGCACACCACTTGTCGCAACATGGGGAATTGAAATGATCTTTACAACGAGTACTCCTTAATTAGCGATTTCGGGAAATCCTATTC
>NC_057807.1:704436774-704455226 GCF_018294505.1 Triticum aestivum
AACTCTCAGGTTGCGACAAGTAGCGCACATGCAGCACACACTTGTCGCAACATGGGGAATTGAAATGATCTTTACAACGAGTACTCCTTAATTAGCGATTTCGAGAAATCCTATTCGGCACTTTTTTTAGGAAATCCCACAGGCATTAACATGGGATCTAGTTTTGAAGATCTTGACGCGAGGAATCCAACGGCGAAAGCGGTTCGACATTTGGACGCACGGTTTAAGAAATAAAACGTTTTGAATAAATGGATCTACGAAAAAAAAAGAAAACTCTCAGGTTGCGACAAGTGGCGCACATGCAGCACGCCACTTGTCGCAACCGGGGAATTGAAATGATATTTACAACGAGTACTCCTTAATAAGTGATTTCGGGAAATTCTATTCGGCACTTTTTTTAGGAAATCCCACAGGCCTACGGCAACGGTACTTCATAGGAGGCCCAGATTTAGTATTCGTGTTATCTTTTTTTTTCTTTTTCTTTTTATTCAACATGAACTTTTTAAAACATTGTGAGCGTTTACTGTTCCAAAATTCAACAACCTTTTTTTAAATCCATGAACATTTTTGTAATATGTGACTATTTCTTAAACTAGTGCTTTTTAAAAATTCATAAGCTTCTTAAAAAAATGCCCGAACGTTTTATCAAAGCTGCGAACAATTTCCAAATCTCTGAGTTTTTTAAAAAATCGATCATTTTTAAAATCAATGAAAACTTTTAAATTCTTGAACGTTTTAAAATTGTATTTTTTATATAAAAATCATGAGTTTGTTTTTCAAATTCATCAACATTTTTTAATTCAGTAATTTCGAAAAGTTTATAACTTTTCCAAATTAGTGGTTCTTAAAATTCTAAATTTGTTTTCAATAAGTTAACATTCAAAAATAGAAAAAACAATTGATATACATGTAAAGATCGCGAGCCGTCAAAAGCTACCCATAAATGCACAAACAGAATAGCTAGGGGTCAAAGATAATGGGCCGTGGGCCATGTAGATATCACGAACGTTAGCGTGAGAGCAACTACGTTCGACATGCGTGCGACATAGAGCTCCCTGGCTGGGGATGATGGATGGAACATGTTTTTATAAAACTTCGGGAACTTTATTAAATCAAAACTATGTTACAATCACCATCATCCACCTTACAATTGATGCCTCCTTAATACACATCGATGGTGAGACCGAGACCGCTAATCTAGCTCGCTCATGAGAGATATAGTTTGCTTCCCTAGGGCAGTGAACAAAAGAAACCGAAGTATACCTTATTGGTAGTACGTACCCTACAGTCCGAATAAATGGCTGCAACACCCGAGACAGTGAAACCTCCATTGTTCATCTTGTCTATTACCTACCAGTCAGGCTCAACCACCAAACTACTGATTCTAAGTTGTTGCGCCAATAGGAGGCCAAGCCGTAACACATAAGCTTTAGCATCTGCTGCATCCGATACATTTATCATCTCGGAGTATAGCTCTCACTACTCCTTGGCGTGTCTCTAAACGGAATGTCGCGTCAACATTGAGTTTAACATATCCCTCTTGATACATGCATTCTTCTTCCTCCCCTCTACTGGCCGATCTGAAGATGATTATTTGCTAGTCCATCAGCCCACGATGGCACGATCATGGTTGTTTTTTGTGGGTAGATTATCATAGCCGGCCAGATGGCCAAATCCTAATTGGTGCTTAATTAGCAGCCAATCGGTTAATAGCACCCATATACACTTCGATAATTCATAGGAGAGCCAGATTTCGGTTTTTTCAGTATTTTAAGAAATATGTGATTTCTTAAAATTCACATATGTATTAGCATGCATGAATTGATTGGCGCGCTGCATGCATAGAGAGTAATGTAAAAACAATTTAATTTATGACTTACATGCATGACTTGCTTACATGACATGGTTGCGTGTCTAGAAAATAATAGGGCGTATTTGGTTGCCTGTGTGAGGTCCAACCAGGCCCGCGCGGGAAGGATTCGGCCTGTTTGGTAGCCCGCATACACTATTGGGCCTGCATCGCATGCTTCTTAAAGCACCTCAAGGCCTGGCTCACTGGGAACGCATGAATCGGCAGTTTCTCCAGGGCCAGGCCCGAGCAGTGCACGTGGGCGGGCGCGGCTGCACGCGCGCGGCCACGCTCGAGAAGCCGCGTTGCTTCCCGAAGCACCGGCAGTTATTAGCCTCACCGCCCCTCACCGCTCCCTCTCCCCACTCTTCCCCACTCTCCCAACTCTCACCGGTGGCGGCGGATTGGAGCAGAGGAAGAAGACCACCGGACTCCATCACCGGCGGCGGCGGATCAGAGCAGAGGAAGAAGACCACCGGACTCCCCAATGGCGGTAAGCACTTCTCTCTCTTCAACATGAACGCTAGATTCGATCCACGGCGATAGATTCGATCCACGGCGGACGGGAATGGGGAATAGAGGTAGCTAAGCATAGGGGTAAATCATACTAGTTCATAGCAGTTCATACGAGTTCATACATAGCAGTTTGTACATGCAAGATCGGTAGATTTAGGGATTGGGGGATAGGGGAATAGGGGGAATAGGGGGAAAGGGGGTACAGAACAGACACCGGTTGACCACGGCGGCCATCACCGGCGTGCGGAGCGGCTGGTCGAGCCGCTGGCCTTCATCTTCTTCATCGCCGTGCTGGCCGGCGGGTCGTCCTCGTCGTCCTTGGCGGAGTCGAGGTCGATTTGCCAGGTAGGACGGACTGGCTCTGGCGCCCTAGCTGGCATGTGCACCGCCTCTTCTTCCTCCTCCTTAGGCTCCTCGCCGATGACCGTCGGCGGCGCGATACCCGTCTCCCAGTACAATGCGACACGTAGGTCATTAGGAGCAAAGTAGGTCTTGTACTTGCGCCACTTCTTCCTCTGTTTAGGGTCGTCGGAGACGGCCTGATTCATGGCCCAGCGAAGGATGTCAACTGCCATCGCGCCCTTCCCTGGGTTAGGAATCAGCGTCTTCAGCTCATCTTGAGTGGCCTTCATGAGCACGGCATTGGATTCGTTCTGCATGTCCGGCATGGAGCCGAAGTTCGAGCACACCTCCATGGTGTTCTCGAACTTGATCCGGTCACCAGCCGTCCACCCGAGGAAGAAAACCCTCCAGCCAATAACCCAAGGGAAGGGGTTGCCGTTGGAGCTGGAGCTAGAGCTAATGGCGATGGGGAGGAGGAAGGTTGACAGTGAGAGAAGAGAGGGTGTGGGTAAATAGTGGTGGGCAGGGTGAGTAAATATAGGGGGTGGAGAGGAGGAGAAGAGTGACAGTCATGCCGTTTTAACTACAAGCTCTTAAATTAGCCATGAACTCTGTGCAATGCCTGACTCCATGACTTGTGTGCAAATCGAGGACAGGAATCAGATGGGCACGGAGGTGCTCCCGGCCATTGACAGCAAGGGCAGGCAGCCCCTTCACCCAATGCCTGACGAGGTTGAGCTGCCGCCCACCGTCGAGGAAGACCCGAAGACGCCTGAGGGTGGCGACGACGAGGGCATGGAGGAGCCCCCCCAGCAACAAGCGCCGCAACTACGGCCACTACCATCAGGAGGATGGCCAAACTCAATTCTGCAAGGTCATCCTTGCACCGAAGCTTGAGTGAATCCCCAGGCCCCTGGACTTCACCAAGCACTTCGTCGCGGTGCCGACGGAGTTCAAGCTCAGGAACAACACTGGCTGCTCCTGGAAGGTGATGGTCAAGATGATGAACGGCATGGTGACCCTGGATCAGGGTTGGGCCACCTACGCAGCCGTTCATCAGATCAAGATCGGCTACATGGTGACGTTCAAGCTCCTCACTCCCGACACCCTCAAGGTCATCATCTTCGACGACGATGGCATTGAGGTCGTCAACAAATGCGGGAAGCACGACGAAGCCTTCGCCGCCAAGGAGTAGGGCCGGGGCCTCCCTAAGTACTATCGAGTCTGCTATGGTTTATGCGTAGAACTGTTATGAACTGTCGTACTACTTATATCTAAATTATCTAGTTGATGCTCTGTTTATACTCTGTTGTGCTTATGATGTGTGCTGCCAAAGTGTGGTGGCAACCTCACCAACTAGCCAAAGAGGTTACCACACATCAGGCCTTGCATACAACCAAACACCATGTCTTGGGTTTGTGGACTAACATGCAGGCAACCAAACACCAGGCAGTGTTGTTCAGCCCATGCAGGTAAGAGGGCATGCAGGTAACTAAACAACATGCATATGGTGCATTTGAGGCTGCATTTGCATAGCCAGGTTGGGTGGAGAAGTGTATGCAATGCGGGTACTGTAGCACACGGCAACCAAACACGCCCATATGTAATGAGTTGTAGCTATTTGAAAATAAAAGATTCTTGTTTTGCAGCGGGGTGGGATAGCTATTTAGATATCGAAGATGTCATCATAACTAGCTTTATTAATTGCAAACAACAGTTACATCATGGACAAGATCCTTTAGGAAAAACTAAGGGGTTCGATCACAGACACAATTACAAAAGAAAGTATATTAAAAGTAAAAACACAATTTAGCTATCTCATGTGTCAGTGCCATACGCCTCACTTTGACAATGCTTACTTGCTATATAGTGTTTACCGCTTGTCTACAAGCAACGTCTCTCTTACTCCAACAAAATGTCGAAAATTACTCGCTGACGCAGGCGGCACAAGCAAAGGTCGATGCCATGCACGTTAGCAATTCCATGTTGCATTGGCGAAATGAAAGTCTAGCATAACCGGTAAGGGGAGACAAGACTCTCCACCATCCCCTGGTTGACGGGGCGCCCCCGGTGGTGCTCTAGTACGCTGACAACACGTTGTTCATCATGCGGGCGGACCCGGCGGCAGCGGCTTGCGGGTCATTCTTGATTTGTTCGCCTCGGCTAGGGCCTCGTGATCAACTTTGCCAAGAGTACCCCCGTCCCCATGCACGTTGAGGCGGACGCCCTGGACATGATCGTATCCTCTTTCCAGTGGAACGTCCGGGCGCTCGAGGTCTAGAACGACTGTCTTCTTCTCAAATTGCTTCATCGGCTGCACTCGGGGGGCCTGTCGCGATGGGCGTATTGGGTCTGGGACTATCTAGACAGGCGCTCGCCCCTCGATGGTGAGCACTGGCAAGCCCTCAAGGATCTGATGTCGGCCTAACGCGCTCTCTCCCGTGTGCGCGTCGGTAATGGGGGTATGATCTTCTTCTAGCATGACTGGTGGCTTCCCTGCGGGCCGCACGGGGTGGCATTGCCACTGTCCAAGGTCTCATGGAGGGCTGTCCTGGGTCCGAGCTGCTGGACGCGCCGCTCGCCCGTCTCTTTTCGGCCCCCAAGGGCAAGTTCTTCGCCCGTGCGGCGTATGCCCTCGTCCGCTTCGGGCGCGTGGAGGCGCCTACCGCCGACTTCCTCTGGTCCTCCCCTGCCCTCTCGCGGGTGAAATTCTTCGGCTGGCTCCTCAGCTTGGCTCGAATCCACACGCGGGACGTCCTCCACGAAAATCTATTCTCATGGCGGCAAAGTCGGGGTGTCCCTGCTGCACGGCAGCGTTGGAAACTGTTGACAATCTCATCTTCGCATGACCGTTCGCGGTGCAGTTCTGGCGGTGCGTTGGACTGTCTCCGGTGGGCGCCTCGGTCAGGTCCCTACATCTCTTCGACGCCTCTCCTGCTGTGGGCGCGGACTCGCCGTCGCCTTCGTTCTTCTGTGCTGTTGGCGCCTATGGGAGCGGCGTAACACCATCGTGTTCAGGGAGGGCTCCTCGTCCCTTGCTGCCACCCCCAAATGCTGCCGAGACGATGCGGTCCTCTGGCGAGCCAGGTTCAAAGACGATCAACGCTCCCCCGTACATGTCTGGCTGAGTATTTTGAATGTCGCTCCCCTCTCTCCCTCACTGTAAACTTGCTGCTCCGGGCGTTTTTGCCCTTTTGATATATGAGCATATACACAAAGACTTGGTGAACTACATCTAACGTGCAGGCTGTAGCCGAGCTTGTACACGTATGTGCTAGTCAATCGAGCTGGATTTGATTGCGTCCAAGCACAAGCTTCACACGTGCTTACAATGAAGCAACAACCAAAACATATTATTTTTAGAAAAGGAGGATGTACCGCCGACCTCTGCATCTGGACGATGCATGCAACCATATTATTAATTATTCACAAAAACCGTACAAGGTGATACATCAATAAGTCTGAAGCCACCATCTTGACAACGTTGTTGCTATTCCTATCCCCTTGATGAAGGTGTGCCGAATGTCCGGGCCAAATACCAAACAGACATCGCACCAAACCTAACATCTAAAGCCGGGTGTCCCATCCAAGCCACTACCTGGATTGGGTCCCACACCGGTCTGGCACACTCCCAGTGAGCACCGCACGCTGCAAGGGCCGTCACCTCCATCTTCCATCGGTCCATCCTCAGAGCAGAACTGATGCACCGACCTTGCCAGGCCTCTCTGCCATCAATGCCACCATGACGCCAGACAGCTTCCTCCTCCTGCGCGAGTCCATCTTCATGCATCAGACGTCGAGTCTCCACTGCGCGATGCCGCCGAGACCTACCGTCGACGATACGTTTGATGCCACACCGCTCCACCTACATGCCATCTCGTGTCGACTCCAAACTACCAGCAACTCCACCACCCTGAGCAGTCTCCGGCCGACGCCTTCACGAAGGAACACGACACCAAAGTGCCATTGTCAGCCAAACAGAGGAACAGAGGCTTTCGCCTGCGCTCATGGCAGAGGTGGGGGCGTATAATCCACACCGAAGCCTCCAGGAAGGGAACCGACGCCGAGGGCGTCAACTTTGGTGCGACCGCCACGTCGGCCTGGAGTTTACCCCGGATCCATGCCCACCCGCCAGATCCGTCCAAGCAGTATTGGCGTCGACTGTTGTCGCTACCGTAGCCAGCACGAACCGGAGTAGATCGAGTCGGAGACGACGCCTCCCATGGAACTCCGGTTGGCCATCGAGGAGCCACCGTAGCGCCACCGCCTCCACGTCGCCCACGCAGCCGTGGAAGGCCCCCCATCAGCATCCGCAGGTGCCGCCCGCCAGGAAGGCCGCACCGCGTGCCACCGATCGAGGCCGCTGCCCCACGTACATGTCTGGCTGGGTATTTTGAATGTCGCCCCCCTCTCTCCCTCACGGTAAACTTGCTGCTCCGGGCGTTTTTCCCTGTTGATATATGAGCATATACACAAAGACTTGGTGAACTACATCTAACGTGCAGGCTGTAGCCGAGCATGTACACGTATGTGCTAGTCAATCGAGCTGAATTTGATTGCGTCCAAGCACAAGCTTCAGACGTGCTTACAATGAAGCAACAACCAAAGCATATTATTTTTAGAAAAGGAGGATATACCGCCGACCTCTACATCTGGACGATGCATGCAACCATATTATTAATTATTCACAAAGACCGTACAAGGTGATACATCAATAAGTCTGAAGCCACCATCTTGACAACGCTGTTGCTACTCCTATCCCCTTGATGAAGGTGTGCCGAATGTCCGGGTCAAATACCAAACAGACATCGCACCAAACCTAACATCTAAAGCCGGGTGTCCCATCCAAGCCACAACCTGGATTGGGTCCCACACCGTTCTGGCACACTCCCAGTGAGCACTTCACGCTGCAAGGGCCGTCACCTCCATCTTCCATCGGTCCATCCTTAGAGTAGAACTGATGCACCGACCTTGCCAGGCCTCTCTGCCATCAATGCCACCATGACACCTGACAGCTTTCTCCTCCTGCGCGAGTCCATCTCCGTGCATCAGACGCCGAGTCTCTACTGCGCCATGCCGCCGAGACCCACCGTCGACGATACGTTTGATGCCACACTGCTCCACCTACATGCCATCTCGCGTCGACTCCGAACTACCAGAAACTCCACCACCCTGAGCAGTCCTCGGCCAACGCCTTTAGGAAGGAACACGACACCAAAGTGCCATCATCACCCAAACAGAGGACTAGAGGCTTTCGCCTGCGCTCATGGCAGAGGTGGGGGCGTATCATCCACACCGAAGCCTCCAGGAAGGGAATCGACGCCGAGGGCGTCGACTTTGGTGCGGCCGCCACGCCGGACTGGAGTTTACCCCGGATCCATGCCCACCCGCCAGATCCGTCCACGCAGTATTGGCGTCGACCGTAGTCGCTACCGTAGCCAACACGAACCAGAGTAGATCGAGTCGGAGGCGATGCCTCCCATGGAACTCCGGTCGGCCATGGAGGAGCCGCGGTAGAGCCGCTGCCTCCACGTCGCCCACGCAGCCGTGAAGGCTCCCCATCTGCACCCGCAGATGCCGCCCGCCAGGCAGGCCGCACTGCGTGCCACCGATCGAGGCCGCTGCCCCACGTACATGTCTGGCTGGGTATTTTGAATGTCACCCCCCTCTCTCCCTCACGGTAACCTTGCTGCTCCGGGCGTTTTTCCTTGTTGATATATGAGCATATACACAAAGACTTGGTGAACTATACCTAACGTGCAGGCTGTAGCCGAGCTTGTACACGTATGTACTAGTCAATCGAGCTGAATTTGATTGCGTCCAAGCACAAGCTTCAGACGTGCTTACATGAAGCAACAACCAAAGCATATTATTTTTAGAAAAGGAGGATGTACCGCTGACCTCTACATCTGGACGATGCATGCAATCATATTATTAATTATTCATAAAGACCGTACAAGGTGATACATCAATAAGTCTGAAGCCACCATCTTGACAACGTTGTTGCTATTCCTATCCCCTTGATGAAGGTGTGCCGAATGTCCGGGCCAAATACCAAACAGACATCGCACCAAACCTAACATCTAAAGCCGGGTGTCCCATCCAAGCCACTACCTGGATTGGGTCCCACACCGGTCTGGCACACTCCCAGTGAGCACCGCACGCTGCAAGGGCCGTCACCTCCATCTTCCATCGGTCCATCCTCAGAGCAGAACTGATGCACCGACCTTGCCAGGCCTCTCTGCCATCAATACCACCATGACGCCTGACAGCTTTCTCCTCCTACACGAGTCCATCTCCGCGCATCAGACGCCGAGTCTCCACTGCGCCATGCCGCCGAGACCCACCGTCGATGATACGTTTGATGCCACACCGCTCCACCTACATGCCATCTCGTGTCGACTCCGAACTACCAGCAACTCCACCACCCTGAGCTGGAGTTTGGTGCTGCCGCCACGCCGGCCTGGAGTTTACCCCGGATCCATGCCCACCCGCCAGATCCGTCCAGGCAGTATTGGCGTCGACTTGAGTCGCTAACGTAGCCAGCACAAATCGGAGTAGATCGAGTCGGAGACGACGCCTCCCATGGAACTCTGGTTGGCCATCGAGGAGCCGCCGTAGCGCCCCCGCCTCCATGTCGCCCACGCAGCCGTGAAGGCCCCCCATCTTAACCTGCAGGTGCCGCCCGCCAGGAAGGCCGCACCGCGCGCCACCGATCGAGGCCGCTGCCCCATGTACATGTCTGGCTGGGTATTCTGAATGTCGCCACCCTCTCTCCCTCACAGTAAACTTGTTGTTTCGGGCGTTTTTTCCCTGTTGATATATGAGCATACACACAAAGACTTGGTGAACTACATCTAACGTGCAGGCTGTAGCCGAGCTTGTACACGTATCTGCTAGTCAATCGAGCTGGATTTGAATGCGTCCAAGCACAAGCTTCAGACGTGCTTACAATGAAGCAACAACCAAAGCATATTTTTTTTTAAAAAGGAGGATGTACTGCCGACCTCTGCATCTGGACGATGCATGCAACCATATTATTAATTATTCACAAAGACCGTACAAGGTGATACATCAATAAGTCTGAAGCCACCATCTTGACAACGATGTTGCTACTCCTATCCCCTTGATGAAGGTGTGCCGAATGTCCGGGCCAAATACCAAACACACATCGCACCAAACCTAACATCTAAAGTCGGCTGTCCCATCCAAGCCACTACCTGGATTGGGTCCCATTCCTGTCTGGCACACTCCCAGTGAGCACCGCACAGTGCAAGGGCCGTCAACTCCATCTTCCATCGGTCCATCCTTACAGCAGAACTGATGCACCGACCTTGCCAGGCCTCTCTGCCATCAATGCCACCATGACGCCAGACAGCTTCCTCCTCCTGCGCGAGTCCATCTCCGCGCATCAGACGCCGAGTCTCCACTGCGCCATGCGGTCGAGACCCACCATCGACGATACATTTGTTGCCACACCGCTCCATATACATGCCATCTCACGTCGACTCCGAACTACCAGCAACTCCACCACCCTGCGCAGTCCCCGGCCGACGCCTTTAGGAAGGAACACGACACCAAAGTGCCATCGTCACCCAAACAGAGGAACAGAGGCTTTCGCCTGTGCTCATGGCAGAGGTAGGGGCGTATGATCCACACCGAAGCCTCCAGGAAGGGAATCGACCCCGAGGGCGTCGACTTTGGTGCGGCCGCCACGCCGGCCTGGAGTTTACCCCGTATCCATGCCTGCCCACCAGATCCGTCCAGGCAGTATTGGCATCGACCGTAGTCGCTACTGTAGCCAGCATGAACCGAGTAGATCGAGTCGGAGACGACGCCTCCCATGAAATTCCGATCGGACATCGAGGAGCCACCGTAGTGACGCCGCCTCCACGTCACCCACGCAGCCGTGGAAGGCCCCCCATCTGCACCCGCAGGTGCCGCGTGCCAGCCTGCACCGCGCGCCATCGATCGAGGCCGCTGCCCCACGTACATGTCTGGCTGGGTATTTTGAATGTCGCCCCCCTCTCTCCCTCACTGTAAACTTGCTGCTCCAGGCGTTTTTGCCTTGTTGATATATGAGCATATACACAGACTTAGTGAACTACATCTACCGTGCAGGCTGTAGCCGAGCTTGTACACGTATGTGCTAGTCAATCGAGCAGGATTTGATTGCGTCCAAGCACAAGCTTCAGACGTGCTTATAATGAAGCAACAACCAAAGCTTATTTTTTTAGAAAAGAAGGATGTACCGCCGACCTCTGCATCTGGAAGATGCATGCAACCATATTATTAATTATTCACAAAGACCGTACAAGGTGATACATCAATAAGTCCGAAGCCACCATCTTGACAACGTTGTTGTTACTCCTATCGCATTGATGAAGGTGTGCCAAATCTCCGGGCCAAATACCAGACAGACATCGCGCCAAACCTAACATCTAAAGCCGGGTGTCCCATCCAAGTCACTACTTGGATTGGGTCCCACACCGGTCTGGCACACTCCCAGTGAGCATCGCACGCTGCAAGGGCCGTCACCTCCATCTTCCATTAGTCCATCCTCAGAGCAGAACAGATGCACCGACCTTGCAAGGCATCTCTGCCATCAATGCCAGCATGACGCCAGACAGCTTCCTCCTCCTGCGTGAGTCAATCTCCATGCATCAGACGCCGAGTCTCCACTGCGCCATGCCGCCGAGACCCACCGTCGACGATACGTTTGATGCCACACCGCTCCACCTACATGCCATCTCGCGTCGACTCCAAACTACCACCAACTCCACCATCCTGAGCAGTCCCCGGCCGACTCCTTCAAGAAGGAACACGACACCAAAGTGCCATCGTCACCCAAACAGAGGAACAGAGGCTTTCGCCTGCGCTCATGGCAGAGGTGGGGGCGTATGATCCACACCGAAGCCTCCAGGAAGGGAATCGACGCCGAGGCCGTCGACTTTGATGCGGCCGCCACGCCGGCCTGGAGTTTACCCCGGATCCATGCCCACCCGCCAGATCCGTCCAGGCAGTATTGGCGTCGACCGTAGTCGCTACCGTAGCCAGCACGAACCGGAGTAGATCGAGTCGGAGACGACGCCTCCCATGGAACTCCGGTCGGCCATCGAGGAGTCGCCGTAGCACCGCCGCCTCCTTGTCGCCCACGCAGCCGTGGAAGGCCCCCCATCTGCACCCGCAGGTGCCGCCCGCCAGGCAGGCCGCACCGCGCGCCACCGATCGAGGCCGCTGCCCCACGTACATGTCTGGCTGGGTATTTTGAATGTCGCCCCCTCTCTCCCTCACTGTAAACTTGCTGCTCCGGGTGTTTTTGCCGTGTTGATATATGAGCATATACACAAAGACTTGGTGTGCAAGTCTTGAACTACATCTAACGTGCAGGCTGTAGCCGAGCTTGTACATGTATGTGCTAGTCGATTGAGCTGGATTTCATTGCGTCCAAGCACAAGCTTCAGACGTGCTTACAATGAAGCAACAACCAAAGCATATACTTGGATGTCAAAAAAAGAAAAGAAGAATATACAGATAAGACTTGGTGTACGTTGGGAGGAAGTCTTGGGCGTTCACATTCTGCATATCATATGTTCACTGTTTTTTATGCTTTAGTTTTACTGAGAATCACTGGTGCTAAATAGTTGCATTAACCACCAACAAATCTAGACACCCTCCCTGTGTTTGCAAAATCCTACCATATGTTCACTAGTGTTAAATGTCATTATCAACATATTCTGAAAACAATTGAACATCATATTTAATTGTTGCCGAAACGAAGGTAATTCATATGCACATGCATAGATAGGTTTGTGAGGATGCACAATGTGGATTAAACATAGGCCTAACAAGGCGATGACGTAGTGCTATGAGAGGGCGATGGTATAGTGTTAATTAGACCGACAAGATGCGGAACGTGTATGGAAGCTGAGCACTCAGATGACTACACTCCTTTGTGAATGTGATACTAGTACAAAATACTAACAAAATTAAGAAACATATTTCGAGGAACTGCTAGAAAATTAAGATGTTGTGCAAAATGGTCGTCTCGACATCATCATCACATCCAAAACGCACCCGGCAAACAAACTGAACAATTAGGAACGAGGTAGGAGCGGCCAGGTCGGCACGGTGTGACGACGAGGTCACCGTTTTTGCAATGCTTAGCACGGAACATGGTCACATGGAGCAGGTACTCGATGTTGTCGTCGGTGGAACACCTAGGTTCTGCTCCCTGCTTGGCAACCGTCGCCGGCACGACGTCGACGACGCAGAACCGCCCGCGCCCAGTGTGGACGAGTGTGCGGCACCCAGGGCTTACCGGCGTCTTGAGGGACGTGAGCTCCTCGTCGCACATCTTCCGCGCCGGCTCCTGCACCGGCCCCTCGGCATCTACGAGTTTCGGGACGTCACATGAGCAGAGGTAGGGATGTCCCTTGCTCCGGCCGTCTGCCCCATCGGCCACTCGGATCCCAACCCACGCGTCCAAGTCGCCGTCGTAGTAACCCCGGCTGTGGAAGGGCAGGTGCCAGTCACCGCGGCGTGCCGACTAGCAGCCGTCAGCGTCGAGGGAGAAGGTGAAGGAGGACGAGGCGAATATGGTGCGGCCATCCGGGTGCACCGCGTGCGATTTGACATGGTTGTCGTAGCCGGTGGCATCTGTTGGGGAACGTAGTAATAATTCAAACTTTTCCTATGTGTCACCAAGATAAATCTAGGAGATGCTAGCAATAAGACAGAGGGAGTGCATCTTGACACCCTTGAAGATCGCTAAGCGGAAGCGTTGCAAAGAACGTAGTTGATAGAGTCGTACTCGCGGAGATTCAAATCGCGGAAGATCCGATCCAAGCGCCGAACGGACGGCGCCTCCGCATTCAACACACGTACAGCCCGGGGACGTCTCCTCCTTCTTGATCCAGCAAGGGGAGAGGAGAAGTTGAGGGAGAGCTCCAGCAGCACGACGGCGTGGTGGTGGATCTTGTGGTTCTCCGGCAGAGATTCGCTACGCTCAACGGAGGAGAAGGAGGAGTTGGAAGGGGGAAGGCTGCGCCAGGGGCAAGGGGTAAGGGGTTTTAGTTCCCATGCACCTCCCCACTATATATAGGGGTGGAGGGGGCTGGTTTCTTGCCCTCCAAATCCATTGGGACGTTGGAAAGGTGGGAGGAAAGAAATCCCAGCATTTCCCTTCCCCACCAATTGTTACCCCCTTTTTAGAGATATTGATCTTACCTCTTCGAGATATGATCTTATTCGTTCTAAGGGGGTATCTTGGTGCGCCTTGACCAGGGGTGTGGGGCCTTGCCCCCACTACCCACACTCATGTGGATCCCCCCATCCAGGTGGGCCCCACTCTGAAACCTTCTAGAACCTTCCCGTTACAATACCGAAAAATCCCGAACATTTTCCGATGGCCAAAATAGGACTTCCCATATATAAATCTTTACCTCCGGACCATTCTGAAACTCTTTGTGACGTCCGGGATCTCATCTGACTGAGAACAACTTCCGGTAACCACATAAAATTCCCATTACAACTCTAGCGTCACCGAACCTTAAGTGTATAGACCCTACGAGTTCGGGAACCATGCAGACATGATCGAGATGCCTCTCCGGCCAATAACCAATAGCGGGATCTGGATACCCATATTGGCTTCCACATGTTCAATGATGATCTCATCGGATGAACCACGATGTCGGGGCTTCAATCAATCTCGTATACAATTCTCTTTGTCCATCGGTATGTTACTTGCCTGAGATTCGATCGTCGGTGTCCCCATACCTCGTTCAATATCGTTACCGGCAAGTCTCTTTACTCGTTCCGTAACACATGATCCCGTGACTAACTCTTTAGTCACATTGAGCTTATGATGATGCATTACCGAGTGGGCCCAGAGATACCTCTCCGTCATACGGAGTGACAAATCCCAGTCTTAATTCGTGCCAACCCAACAGACACTTTCGGAGATACCTATAGTGCACCTTTATAGTCACGCAGTTACGTTATGACGTTTGATACACCCAAAGCATTCCTACGGCATCCGGGAGTTGCACAATCTCATGGTCCAAGGAAATGATACTTGACATTAGAAAAGCTCTAGCAAACCAACTACACAATCTTGTGCTATGCTTAGGATTGGGTCTTGTCCATCACATCATTCTCCTAATGATGTGATCCCGTTATCAACGACATCCAATATCCATGGTCAGAAAACCATAACCATCTATTGATCAACGAGCTAGTCAACTAGAGGCTCACTAGGGACATTGTTGTGGTCTATGTATTCACACATGTATTACGGTTTCTAGTTAATACAATTATAGCATGAACAATAGACAATTACCATAATAAGAAAATATAATAGTAACCATTTTATTATTGCCTCTAAGGCATATTTCCAGCAGCATCTAGCGGTAGTGGCAACTGGCCTATATCCTATATTCCAGACCCACTCCAGCTGGTGATAGCGTTCCTCGCATGCTAGGTAGCCCGGCGTATTGTCGGTGGCGTCTAGCGCCCACAGCTTGTCGCCGGCGGGTGCGACTTGGTAGGAACCACGGGGCCACCAGTCCCTGGCGGGTTCAGGGTAGTCATCGCCGTCGACGGGTTCAGGGTCGTATGGAGGACTCCCGGCGTCGTCCAGCTTCCCCGTCTTGGTGTCGAAGACCAAGGTGAGGAAGAAGGCACCGTCCCTCGACATGGTGTCCGAGTGACCCGTGATGACGATGTTGTCGCCGAGGGCTTTGAAGCGCCGGCCTTCGAATGTAGAGACCAACGAGACGCCAAGGCGGAGAGCGGGGCGCCTCGTCCATGGCGCCTGCGTTCTCGTCGCCATCGCCGTCGCCATGGAGGTCGTTGACGTCGAGCTTGTAGATACTGTGCGCCCCCGAGTGACTCGTGTTCATCTCCTTGAGCACCACGCGTGTACAGATGCCGGCGCAGATTAGCCGCCGCCGCCGTGGTCCGGTCAGGTCCGTCGAGCCGTGCCGTGCCGTCCTCGGTGGCGTACGCACGTGATGGAAGGACCCTTGGCTTGGCAGCTGCTCGCCGCCGGAGGTGGGAGAGAAAGGGTTGAGATCGGGTGATGAAGGATCGCAACATTGTTGGAAGAAATTCAGATCGTGAGTCCGCGAGAATGGGATGCGATCTTGATTCGTTACGAGTTACCACGCGCTTAATTGATTGGGAACTCGGGATTGTACTAGACGCGGCTGATCTTCCTATAATATTTAGGCAAGACAATATTATAACAGCCAACAATCCATTGCCCGGTTGGAGATAAAATCTTTGTGAATCGAATCTTATCTCATTATTTTCTTCTCTTCCATTTTTTGTCAAAATATTAACAAAAAAATTCATTCTCCTTTTGACGATGAAAGGTTGCCCCCAATTTTTATAAAGCAACATTCCCAGCATACACCAGGCCATATATATATAACAAAAGAAAAAAAATAGCAAGAATGGTAAAGATACAAGACATTGAAAGAGTCACTAACAAGCTCAAAATGTAACACACGCAAGCTTGGACATCGAGGCCCTCGGCGAACACGATCCTGCAGACGACATGACTAAGACAGGCTAGTGGCCCGCAACCGAAGGAGGCCACGCTCCATCAACCGCTGCTCACGCCAGCCCAGGACACACTGGGGTGAGCATTTACAACATGTATGATAAACACAGCCATGTGTAGATTTGTAAGCGATTGTTTCTTGAATAATACAACATAGCCATAAAATGGTACTTTAGAGAGAACAGAGGCAGCGGAAAATATCTTTTATGGTAGCACGAACTTGGAGTGACGCCAGCCCAAAGGGATCTGGTGGGTTACTCTCCTAGCGCACGAACACTCCGGCTTCTCGCTAGTGGAAGACGGATCCACTATTGAAACTGGCCACGTACTAGCTGAAGGGAGCTTTCAATCAGCAGCTCTCAAATTTTGGACTAAAAGATTGTTGTTCACAGGTTTGTATGTTGCTATGTATGTTGCAGTAACTTCTACATGTATATAGTATATTGACATTAGACGTATAAACTAATGTGGACAAGATGACATATAAGTAGACTTGGCTCTCTGCACAGAAGGCTGTCTATTTCTGCTAGATCCATTTGATATTTATGCGGTTTTATTGTAGTGTCTGCTAGGTTCCTATTGTATTTCTCATGGTTTACTTGTGTATTAGATAATGCAGTGCAATGCATGACCTTGCCATATGTTTCTATGCATGACCATAACATATGATTTTCACATTTTTTTGATGAAGATATTATGTCGAGGATACCTTGATGGCTTCGAAGCCTAAACATCCCAGTGCAAGCTGCTGAAAGTGTACAACCAAATGAAGAAAATTACAAGGCCCTCCAGAGATTGATGATCCATTACCAAACAAGCCTCCTGAATCTACTAGCCAATTAAAAATAAATTGTGAGCTAAAAACATGTTTAAGCACATACCTAGTGTGATGTATATGGTCCAGTTATATGCCATTGTAATAGTCTTGCATGCAGGGCCAAACGGAGATGTGCGGCAGTTTTTACAGGAATTCTGAGGTAAAATTTTCATAGCACTATTCAAGACTGTTCATTTGACTTTGTTGACTGCCAATTTTAATTTTCATAGTGTCTTGCATGCAGGGCCAAACGGAGAGTGGGGGATGGAAAGAGTATTCAGATCAAGCGGACCAATGGATACCAAGGAAAGAAGGTCTCAAATCGGCTGCTTTTATTAGAAGGTCTAGGCTGCGTTGGGTTAACCAACTTATGGAGACAGAGAGGAAGGAATGGAATGTGAACCTGATCCGCCAAATTTTTCAAAGTTATGATGCAGAGGAAAGATGCAAAATCCCCATTCCGAACACAAACACAAAAGATTGCATTGCATGGCATTTTGAGAAGAATGGGATCTTTTCGGTCAGGAGTGCGTACAAGCTTGCAGCCTTCTATAGTCAAAGTGTCCAAACAAATCCCTCGTGTTCGAACAGAGAGGCTGGGGATCGTAACATTTGGGATCTCATTTGGAAAGCTAAGGTGCCCGAGAAGGTGAGGATTTTTGGATGGAGAGTCACCACAAATACCCTGGCCACAAAGAGAAACAAGTTTAAGAGAACACTTGAGCAAGAACCCACCTGCAGTATCTGCGGCAATGGAGAGGAAGATGAATTTCACGCCGTGATCACTTGCACAAAGAGCAGGGCTCTCCGTGATGCTATGAGGAAAGAGTGGCCCTTACCTGCAGAGAAATCATTTAGGAACACCGGGAATGATTGGTTGTAGGTGCTCTTGGACACGGAACCGGAGGATACGCGAGCAAAACTGCTGCTGCTGTTATGGAGATGTTGGCACTTGAGAGAGGATACGGTAAGACACAATGGAAGGGAATCAATCATGAGTTCTGTGATTTTTCTGAGGAAGTATGCCGAAGAACTACAAATGGCAGCGATGACAGGGGATGGGTTCAGTAAAAATGCAGGAAGTAGCCCCTCCTGTCATACGATACAATGCTCGAAGTGGTCGGGTCCTGTAGAAGATGTTGTGAAACTGAATACTGATGTAGCCTTCCAGTCTGAATCCGGTGTCTCTGCTGCAGGTGCAGTCGCAAGGGATAGAGCTGGACATGTGATTGTGTCAATAAGCAGAAATTTGACGCCCAGCCAAACTGTTGAGGAGGCCGAGGCAAAAGTTGCTCTTGCTGGACTGCGTTCGCTAGCAAAATACTATAGAGGTCCTTTGATCTTGGAACTGGTCTGTCAGG
>NC_057807.1:704455455-704456810 GCF_018294505.1 Triticum aestivum
GGGGGGAGAACCGGTCCCAGTGTTTCGCTCTGATTAAGGATATTAAACAAGCTTTTGCAATGTTTGCAAGCTCCAGGGTGAACCATGTGGGAAGAGCAAGCAATGCTCTTGCCCATAAGCTCGCGGCGGCGGCCAGAAACGGAGTTGATCAGGAGATAGCTTCCGACGTGCCAGAAGAGCTACAGCAGTTGATGATAGCTGAATTTGTCTCCCCTGCAGAGTAGTTTCCTACTCTTGCTTCTCAAAAAAAAAATTAATTTTTGAAGGAGAAATTTATCTACTGCAATGAGACGAAACAACTTACACGAGACCGGATCCTATTGACTATTAACAAAAAATGGAGAGCGTATAAGTATCGTTTGAAGAATAAATATTTCAATCGTAACAAGAGGTCTTTGCCTGAAATTATAGCAAGTGTTCCCAAATGTGTTAATGAACATCAATGTGATACTCTTGTTGAATTTTGGTTCCAGGATTCACACATGATTATGCATTCTATTCTCATACTTAATCTGGTGTTCATAACTAGCTTGGTGACATTAGTATTGACTAGATGTGTTGTTTTCCCAGAAATTATGCGAAAGGAACACTGAGTGTGCAAAGAAGCAGAAGCATCCACACACAACCGGGAAGAAAGCCATGCTAGGCTTAGAAGAGAAATGGTAAAAAAAATCTTCATAGAAATGGCTTAGAAAAGCTTTGTTAGTGAAGAGAACTGAATATGTTCCAACAGAAACATTAACAAACATCCTAATTTACTCTGTTGAAAAGGAAATCAAGAGCAATTGAAAGGTTAGCAAGATTGAACTATGGGATGAAGCTCATAAGCAGAAGGATGGTAAATACAAAAATGCGAAAACGAAGATAGTGATGATATACTTCGTCTTGTGATTAAAGTAAATTCTTTTGTTTAATAGTTAGTCTAATGAGATATTTGTATTTATTTCAATAGGAGAAACTGGAAGAAAGAAAGAAAGATAACAGTGGGAGCCTTCCATTCAATGATTATAGATAAGTATTTAAAAGTGTGCATGGGGAAGAGGAGAAAAAACTTCTAGGGTATTATGGTGATAAGTATTGGAGCGAAATAGAAGTTTCTAATGGACTAACTTTTGTTCAGCATTCTGAGAAAGAAGGAAATATCCACTTTGGACAACAGGCACTAGGAGAAAGCGTAGAAAATGATGGATGAGTTGGCTATGACCTGTTCATTCCCAAAGCAAAAATTCCTAGAGAGGATTGGCGAAATAATTTGTAACTGTGGGAAGTGATGAAGTTGGTATATAAACCACATTTCTTTCTGAAAAGATAAAAGTATGAGTATTAATATACTATTATCATGTTCTTGTTTCAGG
>NC_057807.1:704457114-704470311 GCF_018294505.1 Triticum aestivum
TTATGCGCGCGTGCGCACACACACACACACACACACACCTTAGGTTACAACTTAGAGGCTAAGATGCAATTCCTGGCTGTGTGGAGGTGAAATTTGACAGGGTCAACAAGGCTATGCACAATCAACTTTATTGGACAAGCAGTTCACTAGCCAAGAATTGCATCCTAGCAATTGCACTAGAATCAAAGAGGGTTGTACCAGTATATCTTCACCACATGAGCATACTGTTGCTAATATGTGTGTGTGTGTGTGTGTGTGTGTGTGTGTGTGTGTGTGTGTGTGTGTGCACGCGCACATAATTTCCTGCTTTGTTATAAAAAATATCTACGTTTTGTACTCTCAGGGTCAACAAGGCTAATGCATTCTGAGAAAGAAGGAAATATCCAATTCTTCTCAAGCTAGTCTTAAAGCTTACGTTCTAAATTTTTCTGTCTTTCTTTTTAAGGAAAGCTTCAGATTTAGAAAAGGAGTGTATTGCAAGAGCCATGAGCAACTATAGAAGAATAACTTTTTAAATGGACACATATTATGTATTATGTAAAGACTTTAGCTTCATAGGAAACTCAGTTCTAGTTTGTATGATTCTTAATTATTCGGATCTTTCACTGATTTCATTCAGTTCTAAACTCAAGATCTTTGTTCTACTAATTAAATTATGTGAATGGGATGCTTGTGAATACAATTGGTGATATGTGTGGATCCCTTTATATAATGATATTTATTAATTATGAATGTGACTGGTGATATCGGTTGATGCCTTTATATGATAATATTTGTCGATCATTCTGCACAGGCATGTTGTATGATAAAGTAAATGGATTTAAAATGATGAAATACAAGGTCAAAATAAATTAAATAATTTTAAAGTAAAATATTACGTACCTACAAAGGATCACGTGTATATTTAGAGTCGAATATAACGTCTCTACATAGCGTGTATAAGAATCAGGTCAGGGCCCATGACGAATGAAACGGCTTTGTGAGTACAGACGTCATAAGCGCATCTAACAGAACGACTCTACATATCTAGAGACGCTTTTGGACGTCCCAATATAGCGTCTCATGCCATGTCCACACGCTTAGCCAGCGTGTCTACATATTTTGAGACGGTCCGTGGGAAGACGCTCCAAGGACGCTTTACTAAGTCGACTCTAAAGTTGCCTAGAGATGAAATAACATGTCTCTAGTTATGGAATATTGCGTCTCTATAGGCAAGTTTTCTTGTAGTGATCAAGGCATCAACGATATGTTTGGTAAAAGCTTTATTTTGACTATAAGCATGAGGAGAATTAACAACGGATTGCAAAAAAGAAATACAACCTTCTAAAGAACAATTATCATCATTAAATTCCTTGAAATCCAAGATAGTGGGTTCAATGCCATTTAAAGTCATGACCTCTCCAATCCCACTTTTACCAAATTTAGCATCAAGATCTAAAATCTCCGAATTCTTGGGACGCCTTCTAGGTAAAGTTGACTCATCTTCAGTCCCATAATTATCAAGATTCATATTGCAAAACAAAGATCTAATAGGAGACGCATCAATAACTTTAAGATCTTCATCATTATTTTCATGGAAACTAGAAGAACACGTTTTTACAAAGCAATCTTTCTTAGCACGCAATCTAGCGGTTCTTTCCTTGCACTCATCAATGTAAATTCTCATGGATTTGAGAGACTCATTGATATCATGCTTAGGGGAGAAGATCTAAGTTTAAGAGAATCAACATCAAGCGAAAGTCTATCAACGTTCCTAGCCAAATCATCAACTTTGAGCATTTTTTCTTCAAGCAAAGCATCAAAATTCTTTTGAGAAATCATAAACTCTTTCACACTAATCTCAAAATCAGAGGGCATCTCATTAAAATTACCATAAGAATTATTGTAGGAATTTCCATAATTATTAGAGGAATTACTAGGGAACGGTCTAGCATTAAAGTTTCCTCTATAAGCATTGTTTCCAAAACTATTCCTACCAACAAAATTCACATCCATAGATTCATTATTATTCTCAATCGAAGTAGACAAAGGCATATCATTGGGATCAAGAGGAGTATTCTTAGTAGCAAACAATTTCATAAGTTCGTCCATCTTTCCACTCAAAACATTGATTTCTTCTATAACATGCACTTTTTACTAGAAGATCTTTCGGTGCGCCATTGAGAATAATTAGACATAATATTCTCAAGAAGTTTTGTAGCATCTCCTAACGTGATTTCCATAAACGTGCCTCCCGCGGCCGAATCTAAGGGATTTCTAGAAGCAAAGTTCAAACCGGCATAAAATTTTTGTATGATCATCCATAAATTCAAACCATGAGTAGGGCAATTGCGAATCATCAATTTCATTATTTCCCAAGATTGGGCAACATGCTCATGATCAAGTTGTTTAAAATTCATAATATCGTTCCTAAGAGTGATAGTCTTAGCGGGAGGAAAGTACTTAGAGATAAAAGCATCTTTGCACTTGTTCCAAGAATCAATACTATTTTTAGGCAAAGATGAAAACCAAACTTCAGCACGATCTCTAAGCGAAAACGGAAATAACTTCAATTTAACAATATTGTTACCCGTATCTTTCTTATTTTGCATATCACATAAATCAACAAAGTTATTTAGATGAGTAGCGGCATCTTCACTAGGAAGGCCGGCGAATTGATCTTTTCATAGCAAGATTCAGCAAAGCAGTATTGATTTCACAAGACTCAACATCATTAAGAGGAGCAATCGGAGTACTAAGGAAATCATTATTATTGGTATTGGAGAAATCACACAATTTGGTATTATCTTGCGCCATGGCAACAAATAATCCAACACACAAGCAAATAGAAAAAAAAGGCAAGTGAAAAGAGAGAGGAGGAGATTGGGAAAGAGAGGGCGAATAAAACGGCAAGGGTGAAGTGGGGGAAAGGAAAATGAGAGGCGAATGACAAATAATGTAAATGCGAGGGTGATGAGTTTGTGATGGGTACTTGGTATGTCTTGACTTGAGCGAAGACCTCCCCGGCAATGGCGCCAGAAATCCTTCTTGCTACGTCTTGAGATTGCGTTGGTTTTCCTTGAAGAGGAAAGGGTGATGCAGCAATAGTAGTGTAAGTATTTCCCTCCGTTTTTGAGAATTAAGGTATCAATCCAGTATGAGGCTCCTCAAAAGTCCCACGCACCTACACAAACAAAATGAGAACTCGCAACCAACGCAATAAAGGGGTTGTCAATCCCTTCACAGCTACTTGCGAAAGTGAGATCTAATAAAGATAGTAAGATAAGATAGATATATTTTTGGTATAATATAGATGCAAAAAGTAAAGATGCAAATAAAAGTAGATCGAAAGCAAATATGATAAGAGATAGACCCGAGGGGCATAGGTTTCACTAGTGGCTTCTCTCAAGATAGCATAAGTATTACGGTGGGTGAACAAATTACTGTTGAGCAATTGATAGAAAAAGTGCATAGTTATGAGATTATCTAGGCATGATCATGTATATAGGCATCACGTCCATAACAAGTAGACTGGCTCCTGCCTGCATCTACTACTATTACTCCACACATCGACCGACTCCTGCCTGCATCTAGAGTATTAAGCTCATAAAACGGAGTAACGCATTAAGCAAGATGACATGATGTAGAGGGATAAACTCAAGCAATATGATATAAACCCCATCTTGTTATCCTCGATGGCAACAATACAATACGTGCCTTGCAACCCTTTCTGTCACTGGGTAAGGACACCGCAAGATTGAACCCAAAGCTAAGCACTTCTCCCATGGCAAGAAAGATCAATCTAGTAGGCCAAACCAAACTGATAATTCGAAGAGACTTGCAAACATAAATCAATCATACATAAAAGAATTCAGAGGAGATTCATGTTGGAAATATGCCCTAGAGGCAATAATAAATTAGTTGTTATTATATTTCCTTGTTCATGATAATCGTTTATTATCCATGCTATAATTGTATTGATAGGAAACTCAGATACATGTGTGGGTACATAGACAACACCATGTCCCTAGTAAGCATCTAGTTGACTAGCTCGTTGATCAATAGATGGTTACAGTTTCCTGACCATGGACATTGGATGTCGTTGATAACGGGATCACATCATTAGGAGAATGATGTGATGGACAAGACCCAATCCTAAGCCTAGCACAGAGATCATGTAGTTCATATGCTAATGCTTTTCTAATGTCAAGTTTCTTTTCCTTAGACCATGAGATTGTGCAACTCCCGGATACCGTAGGAATGCTTTGGGTGTACCAAACGTCACAATGTAACTGGGTGGCTATAAAGGTGCACTACGGGTATCTTCGAAAGTGTCTGTTGGGTTGGCACGAATCGAGACTGGGATTTGTCACTCCGTGTGACGGAGAGGTATCTCTAGGCCCACTTGGTAGGACATCATCATAATGTGCACAATGTGAACAAGGGGTTGATCACGGGATGATGTATTACGGAACGAGTAAAGAGACTTGCCGGTAACGAGATTGAACAAGGTATCGGGATACCGATGATCGAATCTCGGGCAAGCACAATACCGCTAGACAAAGGGAATTGTATACGGGATCGATTGAGTCCTTGACATCGTGGTTCACCCGATGAGATCATCATGGAACATGTGGGAGCCAACATGGGTATCCAGATCCCGCTATTGGTTATTGACCGAAGAACGTCTCAGTCATGTCTGCATGGTTCCCGAACCCGTAGGGTCTACACACTTAAGGTTCGATGACGCTAGGGTTATAAAGGAAGTTTGTATGTGGTTACCGAATGTTGTTTGGAGTACCGGATGAGATCCCGGACGTCACGAGGTGTTCCGAAATGGTCCGGAGGTAAAGATTTATATATGGAAAGTTGTTGTTCGGGTTCTGGGAAAAGTTCGGGTTTTTCCGGTATTGTACCGTGAAGCTTCCAGAAGGTTCCGGAGGATTCCGGAGGGGTCCGGAGGTCCGGAAATTGTTCCACCACGTACAATATAGCAGCATGGGCTGTAGGGGGGCGCCCTAGCCTTAATGGGCCAGGGGCACGAGCCCCCCCAAGGCCCATGCGCATGGGAGAGGGGAAACCCTAAGGGGGAGGGCCTCCACTTGACTTGGGAGGCACTCCTCCCCCGTTGGCCGCCGCCCCAACCCTAGATGAGATCTAGGGGTCCGACCCCCTCTCCCCCACCTATAAATAGTGGAGGGGTGGGAGGGTAGCCGCACCCCAAGTTCTGGCGCAGCCCTTCCCCTCTCCCAAGTTCTCCTCCTCTCCCGCGGTGCTTGGCGAAGCCCTGCAGGATTGCCACGCTCCTCCACCACCACCACGCCGTCGTGCTGCTGCTGTACGGAGTCTTCCCCAACCTCTCCCTCTCTCCTTGCTGGATCAAGGCATGGGAGACGTCACCGGGCTGCATGTGTGTTGAACGTGGAGGTGCCGTTCGTTCAGCACTAGGATCTCCGGTGATTTGGATCACGACGAGTACGACTCCTTCAACCCCGTTCTCTTGAACGCTTCCGCTTAGCGATCTACAAGGGTATGTAGATGCACTATCCTTCCCCTCGTTGCTAGTCTCTCCATAGATAGATCTTGGTGACTCGTAGGAAAATTTTGAATTTCTGCTACGTTCCCCAACAGTGGCATCATGAGCTAGGTCTATTGCGTAGATTCTTTGCACGAGTAGAACACAAAGTAGTTGTGGGCATTGATTTTGTTCAATATGCTTACCATTACTAGTCCAATCTTGATTCGGCGGCATTGTGGGATGAAGCGTCCCGGACCGACCTTACACGTACACTTACGTGAGACAGGTTCCACCGACTGACATGCACTTGTTGCATAAGATGGCTAGCGGGTGCCAGTCTCTCCCACTTTAGTCGGATCGGATTCGATGAAAAGGGTCCTTATGAAGGGTAAATAGCAATTGACATATCACATTGTGGTTTTTGCGTAGGTAAGGAACGTTCTTGCTAGAAACCCATAGCAGCCACGTAAAACATGCAAACAACAATTAGAGGACGTCTAACTTGTTTTTGCAGGGTATGCTATGTGATGTGATATGGCCAAGAAGAATGTGATGAATGATATGTGATGTATGAGATTGATCATGTTCTTGTAATAGGAATCACGACTTGCATGTCGATGAGTATGACAACCGGCGGGAGCCATAGGAGTTGTCTTTATTTATTGTATGACCTGCGTGTCATTGAACAACGCCATGTAATTACTTTACTTTATTGCTAACCGGTAGCCATAGTAGTAGAAGTAATAAGTTGGCGAGACGACTTCATGGAGACACGATGATGGAGATCATGATGATGGAGATCATGGTGTCATGCTGGTGACGATGATGATCATGGAGCCCCGAAGATGGAGATCAAAAGGAGCAATATGATATTGGCCATATCATGTCATTATTTGATTGCATGTGATGTTTATCATGTTTATACATCTTATTTGCTTAGAACGACGGTAGTAAGTAAGATGATCCCTCATTAAAATTTCAAGAAAGTGTTCCCCCTAACTGTGCACCGTTGCGAAAGTTCATCGTTTCGAAGCACCACGTGATGATCGGGTGTGATAGATTCTAACGTTCACATACAATGGGTGTAAGCCAGATTTACACACACGAAACACTTAGGTTGACTTGATGAGCCTAGCATGTACAGACATGGCCTCGGAACACAAGAGACCGAAAGGTCAAGCATGAGTCGTATAGTAGATACGATCAACATGAAGATGTTCACCGATGATGACTAGTCCGTCTCATGTGATGATCGGACACGGCCTGGTTGACTCGGATCATGTAATCACTTAGATGACTAGAGGGATGTCTATCTGAGTGGGAGTTCATAAGATGAACTTAATTATCCTGAACATAGTCAAAAGATTCTTGCAAATTATGTCATAGCTCGCGCTTTAGTTCTATTGTTTAGATATGTTCCTAGAGAAAATATAGTTAAAAGTTGATAGTAGCAATTATGCGGACTGGGTCCGTAAACTGAGGATTGTCCTCATTGCTTCGTAAAAGGCTTATGACCTTAATGCACCGCTCAGTGTGCTGAACCTCGAACGTCGTCTGTGGATGTTGCGAACATCTGACATACACGTTTTTGATAACTACGTAATAGTTCAGTTAAACGGTTTAGAGTTGAGGCACCAAAGATGATTTTGAAACATCGCGGAACATAGTTTCGAGGGCTGAAATTGGGATTTCAGGCTCGTGCCCACGTCAAGAGGTACAAGACCTCCGACGATTTTCTTAGCCTGCAGACTAAGGGAGAAAAGCTCAATCGTTGAGCTTGTGCTCAGATTGTCTGAGTACAACAATCAGTTTAATCGAGTGGGAGTTGATCTTCCAGATGAGATAGTGATGTTTCTCCAAAGTCATTGCCACCAAGCTGCTAGAGCTTCGTGATGAACTATAACATATCAGGGATAGATATGATGATCCTTGAAGTATTCGCGATGTTTGACACCGCGAAAGTAGAAGTCAAGTAGGAGCATCAATTGTTGATGGTTAGTAAAACCACTAGTTTCAAAAAGGGCAAGGGCAAGAAGCAATACTTCATGAAACGGCAAATCAGCTGTTGCTCCAGTGAAGAAACCCAAGGTTGAACCCAAACCCGAGACTAAGTGCTTCTGTAATAAGGGGAACAGCCACTGGAGAAGAATCACCCTAGATACTTGGTAGATGAGAAGGCTGACAAGGTCGATAGAAGTATATTGGATATACATTATGTTAATGTGTACTTTAATAGTACTCCTAGTAGCACCAGGGTATTAGATACCGGTTCGGTTGCCAAGTGTTAGTAACTCGAAATAAAAGGCTACGGAATAAACGGAGACTAGCTAAAGGTGAGCTGACGATATGTGTTGGAAGTGTTTTCCAATCTTGATGAGATCAAGCATCGCACGCTCCCTCTACCATCGAGTTTGGTGTTTGCGTTGAGCATAGACATGACTGGCTTATGTCTCTCGCAATACGGTTATTCATTTAAGGAGAATAATGGTTACTCTGGTTTTTGAATAATACCTTCAATGGTATTGCACCTAAAATGAATGGTTTATTGAATCTCGATTGTAGTGATACACATGTTCATGCCAAAAGATACAAGATAGTAATGATAGTACCACCTACTTGTGGCACTGCCATGTAAGTCATAAAAACGCATGAAGAAGCTCCATGTTGATGGATCTTTGGACTCACTCGTTTTTGAAAAGTGTGAGACATGCAAACCATGTCTATTGGTATGTACACATGAAGAAACTCCATGCAGATGGATCGTTTGGACTCACTTGATTTTGAATCACTTGAGACATGCAAATCATACCACATGGGCAAGATGACTAAAAAGCCTCGCTTTCAGTAAGATGGAACAAGAGAGCAACTTGTTGGAAGTAATACATTTTGATGTGTGATGTCCAATGAGTGCCGAGGCACGCAGTGGATATCGTTATGTTCTTACTTCACAGATGATTTGAGTAGATGCTAAGTGTATTTACTTGATTAAACACAAGTCTGAATCATTGAAAGGTTCAAGTAATTTCAGAGTGAAGTTGAAGATCATCGTGACAAGAGGATAAAATGTCTATGATATGATCATAGAGATGAGTATCTGAGTTACGAGCTTTGGCACGCAATTAAGACATTGTGGAAATTGTTTCACAATTAATACCGCCTGGAACACCATAGTGTGATGGTGTGTCCGAACATCATAGTTGCACCCTATTGGATATGGTGCGTACCATGATGTCTCTTATCGGATTACCACTATCGTTCATGGGTTAGGTATTAGAGACAACCGCATTCACTTTAAAATAGGGCACCACATAATTCCGTTGGGACGACACCGTTTGAACTATGGTTTGGAGAAACCTAAGTTGTCGTTTCTTAAAAGTTTGGGGTTGCGACGCTTATGTGAAAAAATTTCAGGTTGATAAGCTCGAACCCAAAGCGGATAAAATGCATCTTCATAGGACACCCAAAACAGTTGGGTATACCTCCTAATTCAGATCCGAAAGCAATAGGGATTGTTTCTTGAATCCGGTCCTTTCTCGAGGAAAGGTTTGTCTCGAGAATTGAGTGGGAGGATGGTGGAAACTTGATGAGGTTATTGAACCGTCACTTCAACAAGTGTGTAGCAGGGTACAGGAAGTTGTTCCTGTGAGGCCTACACCAATTGAAGTAGAAGCTTATGATAGTGATCATGAAGTTTCGGATCAAGTCACTATCGTACCTCGTAGGGTGACAAGGATGCGTACTACTTCAGAGTGGTACAGTAATCCTGTCTTGAAGGTCATGTTGCTAGACAACAATGAACCTACAAGCTATGGAGAAGCAATGGAGGGCCCATATTCCAACAAATGGTTAGAAGCCACGAAATACGAGATAGGATCCATGTATCAGAACAAAGCATGGACTTTGGTGGAATTGCCCGATGATCGGCAAGCCATTGAGATAAATGGATCTTTAAGAAGAAGACGGACGTGGACTGTAATGTCACCGTCTATGAAGCTCGACTCGTGGCGAAGAGTTTTTCACAAGTTCAAGGAGTTGACTACGATGAGATTTTCTCATCCGTAGCGATGCTTAAGTCCGTCAGAATCATGTTAGCATTAGCTGCATTTATGAAATCTGATAGACGGATGTCAAAACGAGTTTCCTTACCAGTCTTCATAAGGAAAGGTTGTATGTGATACAATCAGAAAGGTTTTGTCGATCCTAAGGATGCTAAAAGGTATGCTGGCTCCAGCGATCCTTCTAAGGACTGGAGTAAACATCTCGGAGTTGGAATGTACGCTTTGATGAGATGATCAAAGATTTTGGGTTTATACAAAGTTTATGAGAAACTTGTATTTCCAAAGAAGTGAGTGGGGGCACTATAGAATTTCTGATGAGTATATGTTGTTGACATATTGTTGATCAGAAATGATGTAGAATTTCTGAAAAGCATATAGGGTTATTTGAAAGGTGTTTTTCAATAGAAAACCTGGATTAAGCTACTTGAACATTGAGCATCAAGATCTATGAGGATAGATCAAAAACGCTTAATGGTACTTTCAAATGAGCATATACCTTGACATGATCTTGAAGGTGTTCAAGATGGATCAGTCAAAGAATGAGTTCTTGCCTGAGATGTAAGGTATGAAGTTAAGACTTAAAGCTCGACCATGGCAGAAAAGAGAGAAAGGACGAAGGTCGTCCCATATGCTTTAGACGTAGGCTCTACAGTATGCTATGCTATGTACTGCACCTAATGTGTGCCTTGCTGCATATCTGGCAAGAGGGTACAAAGGTGATCAAGGAGTGGATCACCAGATATCGGTCAAAATTATCCTTAGAGGAATAAGGATATGTTTCTCGATTATGGAGGTGATAAAGAGTTTCACATAAAGGGTTACGTCGATGCAAGCTTTAACACCTATCTGGATAGCTCTGAGTAGAGAAGTCGGATACGTATAGTGGAACAACCATTTGGAATAGCTCCAAGTGGAGCGTGGAAGCAACATTTACAATATGACCTAGAGATTTGTGAAGTACATACGGATCTGAATGTTGCAGACCCGTTGACTAAAACCTCTCTCACAAGCAAAACATGATCAAACCCCAGAACTCATTGAGTCTTAATCACATGATGATGTGAACTAGTTTAATGACACTAGCAAACTCTTTGGATGTTGGTCACATGGCGATGTGACCTGTGAGTGTTAATCACATGGCGATGTGAACTAGATTATTGACTCTAGTGCAAGTGGGAGACTCTTGGAAATATGCCCTAGAGGCAATAATAAATTAGTTGTTATTATATTTCCTTGTTCATGATAATCGTTTATTATCTATGCTATAATTGTATTGATAGGAAACTCAGATACATGTGTGGGTACATAGACAACACCATGTCCCTAGTAAGCCTCTAGTTGACTAGCTCGTTGATCAATAGATGGTTACAGTTTCCTGACCATGGACATTGGATGTCATTGATAACGGGGTCACATCATTAGGAGAATGATGTGATGGACAAGACCCAATCCTAAGCCTAGCACAGAGATCTTGTAGTTCGTATGATAAAGCTTTTCTAATGTCAAGTACCTTTTCCTTAGACCATGAGATTGTGCAACTCCCGGATAACGTAGGAATGCTTTGGGTGTACCAAACGTCACAACATAACTGGTTGGCTATAAAGGTGCACTACGGGTATCTCCGAAAGTGTCTGTTAGGTTGGCACGAATCGAGACTGGGATTTGTCACTCCGTGTGACAGAGAGGTATCTCTGGGCCCACTCGGTAGGACATCATCATAATGTGCACAATGTGACCAAGGGGTTGATCATGGGATGATGTATTACGGAACGAGTAAAGAGACTTGCCGGTAACGAGATTGAACAAGGTATCGGGATATCGACGATGGAATCTCGGGCAAGCACAATACCGCTAGACAAAGGGAATTGTATACGGGATCGATTGAGTCCTTAACATCGTGGTTCATCTGATGAGATCATCATGGAACATGTGGGAGCCAACATGGGTATCCAGATCCCGCTATTGGTTATTGACCGGAGAACGTCTCGGTCATGTCTGCATGGTTCCCGGACCCGTAGGGTCTACACACTTAAGGTTCGATGACGCTAGGGTTATAAAGGAAATTTGTATGTGGTTACCGAAGGTTGTTCGGAGTCCCGGATGAGATCCCGGATGTCACAAGGAGTTCCAGAATGGTCCGGAGGTAAAGATTTATATATGGAAAGTTGTTGTTCGGGTTCCGAGAAAAGTTCGGGTTTTTCTGGTATTGTACCGGGAAGCTTCCAGAAGGTTCCGGAGGATTCCGGAGGGGTCCGGAGGTCCGGAAATTGTTCCACCACGTCCAATACAGCAGCATGGGCTGTAGGGGGGCGCCCTAGCCTTAATGGGCCAGGGGCACCAGCCCCCCCAAGGCCCATGCGCATGGGAGAGGGGAAACCCTAAGGGGGAGGGCCTCCACTTGACTTGGGAGGCACTCCTCCCCCCTTGTCCACCGCCCCAACCCTAGATGAGATCTAGGGGGCCGGCCCCCTCTCCCCCCCACCTATAAATAGTGGAGGGGTGAGAGGGCAGCCGCACCCCAAGTTCTGGCGCAGCCCTTCTCCTCTCCCAAGTTCTCCTCCTCTCCCGCGGTGCATGGCGAAGCCCTACAGGATTGCCACGCTCCTCCACCACCACCACGCCGTCGTGCTGCTGCTGGACGGAGTCTTCCCCAACCTCTCCCTCTCTCCTTGCTGGATCAAGGCATGTGAGACGTCACCGGGCTGCATGTGTGTTGAACGCGGAGGTGTCGTCCGTTCGGCACTAGGATCTCCGGTGATTTGGATCACGACGAGTACGACTCCTTCAACCCCGTTCTCTTGAACACTTCCGCTTAGCGATGTACAAGGGTATGTAGATGCACTCTCCTTCCCCTCGTTGCTAGTCTCTCCATAGATAGATCTTGGTGACTCGTAGGAAAATTTTCAATTTTTGCTACGTTCCCCAGCAATTCAAATATTTCTCATAGATAAACTTGATCATAAACCCACAATTCATCGGATCTCGACAAACACACCGCAAAAAGAGTTTACATCGAATAGATCTCCACAAGAGAGGGGGAGAACACTGTATTGAGATCCAAAAAGAGAGAAGAAGCCATCTAGCTAATAACTATGGACCCGAAGGTCTGTGGCAAACTACTCACAACTCATCGGAGGGGCTATGGTGTTGATGTAGAAGCCCTCCGTGGTCGATTCCCCCTCCGGCGGAGCGCCGGCAAAGGCTCCAAGATGGTATCTCGCGGATACAGAAGGTTACGGCGGTGGAAATTATGTTTCGTTGGCTCCCTGGATGTTTTCGGGGTACGTAGGCTTATATAGGAGGAAGAAGTACGTCGGTGGCCGCCCGAGGGACCCACGAGACAGGGGCCGCGCCCTATAGGGGTGGGCGCGCCCTACCCTCTCGTGGCCACCTCGGCTGCTTCTTGACTTTCACTCCAAGTCCTCTGGATCACGTTCGTTCCAAAAGTCACGCTCCCGAAGGTTTCATTCCGTTTGGACTCCGTTTGATATTCCTTTTCTTCGAAATACTGAAATAGGCAAAAAAACAGCAATACGGGCTGGGCCTCCGGTTAGTAGGTTAGTCCCAAAAATGATATAAATGTGTAAAATAAAGCCCATAAACATCCAAAAGGGGTAATATAATAGCATGGAACAATAAAAA
>NC_057807.1:704470661-704530374 GCF_018294505.1 Triticum aestivum
CACACACACACACACACACACACACACACGCACACACAAACACACACACACACACACACACAAATGTTTAATGTCAAAATGTTAGATTATATAAGAATTAGATAATGTTAGATGAAAGTTAGTTTTTTATACTTTTAGTTATAGTTGAATTTATATTAATGTTAGATGAATTAATATATACTAAATTTAGGTACTTGAGATTTGATCATCTAATTAAAATTTTAGTATATAGAACTAGCTATTTTATTTTTAGTAAGAAAATTAATAGAACTAGTTTAGTTGAATTAGTTGTACTCCCTCCATCCCGTAATTCTTGTCGCAACAGCATTTTTGCAAAAAAGTCCTTCAGGTTTATCCGACCAAACCCATGTTGGAAATATGCCCTAGAGGCAATAATAAAATGGTTATTATTATATTTCCTTGTTCATCATAATTGTCTATTGTTCATGCTATAATTGTATTAACTGGAAACCGTAATACATGTGTGAATACATAGACCACAACATGTCCTAGTGAGCCTCTAGTTGACTAGCTCGTTGATCAATAGATGGTTATGGTTTCCTCATCATGGACATTGGATGTCATTGATAACAGGATCACATCATTAGGAGAATGATGTGATGGACAAGACCCAATCCTAAGCATAGCACAAGATCACGTAGTTCGTTTGCTAAAAGCTTTTCTAATGTCAAGTATAATTTCCTTAGACCATGAGATTGTGCAACTCCCAGATACCGTAGGAATGCTTTGGGTGTGCCAACAGTTACGACGTAACTGGTGGCTATAAAGGTGCACTACGAGTATCTCCGAAAGTGTCTGTTGGGTTGGCACGAATCGAGACTGGGATTTGTCACTCCGTGTGACGAAGAGGTATCTCTCGGCCCACTCGGTAATGCATCATCATAATGAGCTCAATGTGACTAAGTAGTTAGTCATGGGATCATGCATTACGGAACGAGTAAAGTGACTTGCCGGTAACGAGATTGAACGAGGTATTGGGATACCGACGATCGAATCTCGGGCAAGTAACGTACCGATTGACAAAGGGAATTGTATACGGGATTGCTTGAATCCTTGACATCGTGGTTCATCCGATGAGATCATCGTGGAACATGTGGGAGCCAACATGGGTATCCAGATCCCGTTGTTGGTTATTGGCCAGAGAGCTGTCTCGGTCATGTCTGCATGATTCCCGAACCCGTAGGGTCTACACACTTAAGGTTCGGTGACGCTAGAGTTGTTATGGGAATTAGTGTGCAGTTACCGAATGTTGTTCGGAGTCCCGGATGAGATCCCGGACGTCACGAGGAGTTCCAGAATGGTCCGGAGGTAAAAATTTATATATGGGAAGTCCTATTTTGGCCACCGGAAAATGTTCTGGATTTTTCGGTATTGTACCGGGAAGGTTCTAGAAGATTCCGGAGTGGGGCCCACCTGCATGGTGGGACCCACATGAACGTGGGTAGTGGGGGCAAGGCCCCACACCCCTGGTCAAGGCTCACCAAGATCCCCCCTTAGAAGGAATAAGATCATATCCCGAAGGGATAAGATCAAGATCCCTAAAAAGGGGGGATAACAACGGTGGGGAAGGAAATGATGGGATTTCTTTCCTCCCACCTTTGCCAACGCCCCAATGGACTTGGAGGGAAAGAGACCAGCCCCCTCCACCCCTATATATAGTGGGGAGGCGCATGGGAGCTTCACCGTTCCCCTGGCGCAGCCCTCTCCCTCCCCAACACCTCCTCCGTAGCAGTAGTGCTTGGCGAAGCTCTGCGAGAGAACTGCAAGCTCCACCACCACGCCGTCGTGCTGCCGGAGCTCTCCCTCAACTTCTCCTCTCCCCTTACTGGATCAAGAAGGAGGAGACGTCCCCGGGCTGTACGTGTGTTTAACGCGGAGGCACCATTGTTTGGTGCTTAGATCGGATTCGGCCGCGATCTGAATCGCTTAGTGAACGACTCCACCGACCGCGTTTTTGCAATGCTTCCACATCACAATCTTCAAGGGTATGAAGATGCACTCCCCTCTCTCTCGTTGCTAGTCTCTCCATAGATTGATCTTGGTGATGTGTAGAAAATTTTGAATTTCTGCTACGTTCCCCAACAACTCGCAGTCCACTGGTGTTTCCTCCACTGCTCAGCTCCACCACACAGCTCCCCCGTGACGCCGGTGACGTCGCGTAGCTCGAGCAGACCACGCCGCTGCGCGGCTCCACCGCAACCTCGGGCGGATCGACTTCTACCCCGCGCAGCTCCACCACTCCTCCATGAAGCTCCATTGCCCCCTTTCCCGCATCCCCAAATAAATTTCCAAGCTTTCCCCAATCCCCTTTCGCAAATCCGGCACTTGCTGCCCGTTGATTCGCCGCCCCCACCACAAATCCTGGCCACCGTCGAGAGGGGAGAGCAGGAGCAGAAAAAGGTCACCGGCGCCTTCCTGGAGGGACCAGAAGAGTGGCAGCAGGCGGTGGCGATGCACGGCACGGTCAGGGTCAACCACAACAAGCTGTTGCGGGCATTATTGAGGAAATCGTTAACTGGTAACTGCTCGGTTGGCTGGTGAGTAGGGGATTAATCGGCTAATCGGCAAGTTAATCAGTCATTTAATCAATTAATCGAATGATTTATCGGTTTATAGGCTACTCGGTGACCCTACGAGTAGGGATTAATCGGCAAGTTAATTGGTTAATCGGATGAATTCTTGAACAGGGGTTGCGGGTCACTAGGGAGGCGCCCGCGGCGGAGCTCGTCGACGTCTTGTATTCCAGGGGGTCGAATCCGACCAACGCGTCCGCCGCCTCGTCTCCTGGAGGGGACGACCACAACTACAAGGGCGCCTCCGCGTCCGCCGTGCTGGCCCACCTGGCCGGCGGCAACAGCTGGCACCAGGACGACGACAACGGTGAAATTGAGGAATTGCAAGAGGTCAGCCGTCCACATCCCTCCTGTGTTGGTGAAGCATCATGGAGTAAACCTGTTACTTCAGAAAGAATTCCAATCCATCTGCTGCTATTTGTGGTGTGTGCATACTGTTAATTGATCTCCAGATTGTGGGGCAGTAAGGAATATCATGGAGTAATCCTGTTAATTGATCATGTGTGATTGTCTCCGTGAGTAATCCTGTTAATTGTCCCTGTGTACTGTCTGTCTAATTGTCTAATTGTTCATGTAACATCATGGATTTTTATGATCATGTGTGAATAAAATTAATGGATAAGGGATTCATTCTTCTTCAGACCTTGTTTGTTTCTTTCTGCATGAATGAATGGAGTACAGTACAAGTTCAGGAACAAGGGACTTTTTTTGCAATTGCAAACTCTGAATGCTCAAGTCTGGAAGTGTTTACAAATTCAAAGATTTCACATGACTACTGGTCAAATAATTCAGTGTAAATCTAATCTGAAACTAGTAGAGTTCTTGGTGATTTACAAATTCAATGTAAATAAAAATCTGGGACATGACTACTGATCATGTATGCAACATGTTTCTACTGGATGAGCACAAGAACTACTCAGTAGATTTTGATGTATTTGAAAGTTTGACACCTGATCATGTATGCAAGATGTTGCTACTGGATGCATGGACGCATGACTGGGACATGACTACTCAATAGATTATGTACTCCAAGTAAACAAGATCATCTAAGTTAGACCAAATTGCGAGAATCAAATAAATTCAAATTAATCCAAAGGCCTTGACTAAACTATTCAGATTAATCCAAATAATTCCAAATAAATTAAAATAATTCAAATAAATTAGATAATTCTAAATAAATTCAAAAACATAAAATAATTTAAATTCTTTGGATTGATGATCAATGTTCAAAGAATTAGCTTGAATGCACATTGATGTTGATTGATGATTCCAGAGAATGATCCGTTCAAATCATCTAGGCTTTGAACTTTGATGATTTTTTAGTTCAAAGCAATTTGAGTACTCCACAAAATTCAGTAAACTTTCCTACACTAGGCACTGTAAACTTTCAGTGCACAAAATTCAGTTATCTTTTCAGTAGGAAGATTTCTGTAACAAATTTCAGAAGCTTGCATTTTCCTACTCTTGTTGGCAATAGTCATTATCAGTTTACTTTCCATTTTAGCCTAGCATTCAGTTATCTTTTCTCCCATTTTTTCTGTCCATTCAGTTATATTTTTAGTAGGAAAATCTTGTAACAAATTACAGTTTACTGTCATTATCAGCTTACTGTCCTTTTTTGTTTTGATTTCAAAAAGTCGCCCATTAGTCACATTTTGGTCTATTGGTTATGGCATATGGGAGTAGTAGTGAAAATGGGTGCAGTTCACTGCCTCAAGTGGAGCATCGACATAACATGACAGTATATGCGTGTTTCCTAATTTTAATCTTGTTTTCTAATTCTAATGTCAAGTACAGATCAGACTGTATTGTGCATACATCTTGGAAAACATGTTCTAATTCAGTTTCTGAAATTTCACAGTATTGTTCATCCTAACCGACACATGTTATTATCTTCAGTCTACTCATGTTTTAAAATGTCATAAAGTCGCCCATTCCAGAGAAGTAGAGGATCTGCTGCTGGGCAAGCAGCGAGTTGCTGGGCGTGGAGGAGGAGCAGTGCCTGAGTGGTGCCTGGTCGTTGAGAGGAGGTGCTAGGCGTGGAGTAGTAGATTAGGCGACCGAAGCTTAGGCGTGCGAGGTGAAAAGTCCAGGGGCCGTCGATCTGGTGGGCGCCGGCGGGGTGGGCGGCAGAAATTACCAGTGACCATCACTCAGATGGGCAGCAGGGGAGCTCCGGCGACAGCTCGAGCAGGGGAGCAGCAGCACGAGCCTGGCGGCATGGGAGAAGCAGGAGGATGAGCTTGAGGTCCAGGCGCGTGCGGGAGCTTGAGGAGGACAAGATCCACCGGATCTTGGTAGCGCAGGTCCTGGGCGGCAGCGGCGGAGGGGATCGCGGTGGGAGTGGATCATGGCAGCTTAGGTCCTGGCCGGCGGCGCCGCAGGCCCTAGGCGGCGCAGGCGACGAATCGGTCGATGACGGCCTTGGCCCGACGCGCATGAGCTGGATCAGGCGGAGGAAGACGGAAGGACTTGTTTGTAAAAGATTCGAAGATACAAGGGATTTTTGTGCAAAATTTACATTACACTATGCTTGTGACATGAATTTCTGGACGGAGGGAGTACTAGTTAATTAGTTGAATTAGGAGCTATACTTTATTTAGGTATATTTGTAGTAAGTTCTTAGTTGAATTAATTAGTTGAACTAGCTAGTTGAATTAATAGAACTAGTCTAATTAGTTGAATTAATATATAACTAATAAGTGTTTAATGTTTCACCTATGAACATAGGAAATGTCGTCTGACGACGAAAACAATTTCATTATATGCGAAGACTGCGAAGACCAACGCGGCATGTGCGACAGAAATTTCCTAGTTGATGATAGGCGCTTCAGCATCAAGCTGGATGAGACATTCGAAGTGGATACAGTAAGTTAGAACGAGAAGTCGTTTTTCGTAATTAAGCATGACTTATATATGCTTCATTTGCTTCAACTTATTATTTTAAATTTTCACTATTCTACTAGCGTATCCCCTGCCATGCAATAATTTTTGTCTTGGATAAGATAGGTTTCAGTCGTGACAAAACTATGGAGGTAAAGAGAGTTTACTTGAAGACCGAGCATGGTTATACCTTCAACGTCAAATTATACAGTCAAGAAACCTACACCCATTTTGAATGCAAAACTTGGCAAGCATTCTGCAAGGCTTATGCATTTGAGCCTAATATATTTATCACCTTTGATATTCGTCCCGAAGATGATATTGAAGGTAATAGAGACATTTGGGTCGATGTGCAGACGCCTCCAGTTCTACCATTATGTGAGTTTCTCATGTCATATTTATGTTGATATTGTTTTTTCAAAAATAGTTGACAACTAATTTCTATTGACAGCTTATTTCCATTCAAGCAAACATGTCCAGCGCTTGGTAGACAGGACCGTCCACTGTCCCGGGGCTGAACTAAACTGCGAGGAGATAAGTCAATATGTTTCATGCCTTGAGGATCTTGATGTTGTCAAGAGAAATTATTTTTTCTAGACTTGCAAATCTTAGTACTCAAAATGTGCGACCAATAGTGTTCGTATTGAACGAGGTCACATGTATTTAGGAAAGATGGTAAGATTTTTACTATTTGTCCTGAGTGCATCTTTTGCATACATTATTTTTTAAGCTAAACTTCATGTTGCTAAATATGATACTATACGATGTTCTCTTCAACAGGGACTCCCGATGATAGTTGTGCCTCAGTGGATCTCGACTAACAGTCGCATGTCAATTGTTAGCTTACGGCCAAGACATCCTACATTGCACACGAGTGCATTCAAGATTTCTAGAACCGAGGAATGCTTAATAGTGAAAGACTGGAGCAAAATTATGAATGATCCCAGAGAAGTACTAGGAGTCAACAAGTAGAAGCGCAACCCACGATTAGGAGACAGGTTCATCTGCATGCTCCAATATGATGAATCAGGACAGCTACACATGTTTTATGTCATTTTACCTGAGAGAGAGCAGCAGGAGTGATTAGCATGCTCTTAGTACTTGTCCTCTCATGTCCGTGTTCTTCGTCCTGAACTTAATTTCAAAGAGTGGTTATGTTGAACTCGATGATATCTTTCCTTCTGGTACAAAGTGAATGTTTCTTCTTTAAACTGGTATTGATGATGATTAGATAGCGGTAATGACTATGATGATTAAAAAGTGGTAATGACGACTATAATGATTTTCAGCTAGCTAGTATACCGTTAACTTGTTGGTGATGATATATATGATGCAATAGTTTTATATTAATATGATGACAATGAGTTATTATATCATTTATGAAAGAAACCGCAGATTAGTTTCAACTGGATGGATCTTAGCTAGCTAAGTGATCAAGTATATATATGTCATATCCATATTAATTACTTGCTCACCTAATATAAGTGATTAGTAATATATATGGATATGACACATATAGTTTGATCACTTAATTAGGATCCATGCATGCATCCAGTTGAAACTAATCTGCGGGTACTTTCACCTAATGATTTAACAACTCATTATAATGTAAAAGCAATCTCTAAATTAAACTGAAAACACAAAACTAAAGGAAAAAACAAACATTTAGTATTGGTCGGTGTTACCAACCGGTACTATAGGTCTCCCCGCACCCGGCCCTGCCTCGTGCCACGTGGTGGCACTTTAGTGGTGGTTCGTGACCAATCGGTACTAAGGGGGGGAGGGCTTTAGTCCCCACCCTTTAGTGACGGTTACAGAACCGGCACTAATAGGCATTACGAACCGGTGCTATAGCCCAGTTCTGCACTAGTGTCAACATTGAGTTTCCGTACATCAGCATGATCCATCCTCCCCTCTTGATACCCGCACTCTTCTTCCTCCCCTCTACTGGCCGATTTGAGGATGATTTATTTGCTGGCCCAGCAGCCCACAATGGCATGATCATGGTTCGATTTATTTTCCTGAGTAGACGATCATGGCCGACCGGATGGCCAAATCCTCGTTGGTGCTTGACTAGTAGCTAATCGGTCAATATCGCCGGCGCCCTCCGATAGTTCATAAGAGAGCCTGATTCTTTTTTTTTTTGCTTTTTTTATTCAACATGGACTTCTTACAACATTTAGGAGCATTTTTTAAATTATACTTTCCATTTCATGTACTTTTCCTAAATTTCTTGTACTTATTCTTTCAAATTTGTGATTTCTTAAAATTCACATATGTATGTTGCAATCGTCCCACACATATTTTCAATACAAAATCTAATGCAAGATATAACTTTATAATTAACAGGCATGAATTGATTGGCGTGTTGGATGCATAGAGAGTAATGTAAAAAAGGTTTAATTTATGACTTACATGCATGACTTTGCTTACAAGGCATGGTTGCATATCTAGAAAAATAAGGACTGGGTTGTAACTATTTAAAAATAGAAGATTATTGTTTTGCAGGGGAAGGGCTAGCTATTTAGATACAAAAGATGACATCAGGTCGAACTTTATTAACTGCAAACAATAGTAACATCGTCTACAAGATCCTTTAGGAAAAAACTAAGGGGTTCACAAACCCAATTATGAATAAAATTAAAAGTAGCACAAAAATTGAGGTATCTGATGTGTCGTGTCACTCGCCTCACTTAGACAATCTTTACCGCTCGTTTACAAGCAAGGTCTCTCTTATACTCCAACAAAATCCCGAAAATTAGTCGCTGACGCAGGCGGCAGCGCGGCAGTCACTCTCGCAGGGTTTGACGCACTTGGGCATGTATAAGTTCCAACAGCCGCTGCATCCGTAGAACCTGACGTTGCAAGAGTCGTTGCACATAACCTTGACGTTGGCATAGCACGCGTCGAAGCAGCGTTTGTCACAGGCGCTGCACAGCATCGCCGGTGTACGCGCAGGCGTGGGCGCCGCCCATTCGTCACAGTCGCTGCATGGTATCGCCGGTGCTGGCGCAGGCGTGGGCGCTGCCCATTCGTCACAGTCGCTGCACGGTATCGCCGGTGTCGGCGCAGGCGTGGGCGCTGCCTCTGGCCCAAGTGACGGGCAGCGCCCCATGGAAGGCAGTACCAGGACGGCGAGCATGGCGGCGATGAAGGCTGCCTTGACAGCGAGGGTAGTGGATGAACCTGCAAAAGCCATTGTTTGTTCTGGACGCAGAAAGAAAGTGGCTAGACTTCAGAGAGGAAGACACAACTTGGCAGCACAATGTAAGTAGGTGCCGGGGACGATGTTATTTATAGGCATTCTAGAAAGAGCTCTAGGGTTAGCTACACCTTATTTGTATTAGGTTGGTCAAATTGACGACCTAGAGAGTATATGGATGAATCGTCGATCGAATTAAATGCACGAGCAACAAGTCAGAGGGCGGTGCCATGCACGTTACCAATTCTAAGTTGCATTGGAGCGAGAGAAAGTTGACTTGGAGATACAAGTACACATATATCGTAGTACATGTATTTTTATTTATGTTACCAATGTGCCTCGACCTTTGCACTCATATTTTTCGAGATGATGCAGATGCTCTAGTCTAGTCGCGCCGACTGCTAAATATTCTACTGCTTTGTGTTTCACTAGGAGTAGGATGTCACGTTACGGATGATGAAAATGACATAAAGTTGAGGAAGTAGATATAATCATATATATATGGAGCTCTCCCTATGTAGATCAAATCTTAGAAATATGTACTCCATAGTGTTGGAATTATAGGCATGCCGATGATGACGTAGGTTAATTAGTTATCACTTAACAAACTCCATAGTGTTGGAAATATGCCGTGGAGGCAATATTATTTGTATTATTATATTTTTCATGTTCATAATTAAGTTTATATTCTATGTTATAATTCATTGGTTCTTAAATATGAGATTCAGAGAAAAACCCGATTGCATGTGTGAAAAGATGAACACCAAGATGATTCCTAATCATGCCTCTAGGACTAGGTCATTTATTGGTGTTTGGTGATGATCTTGTTTTCCTGATCATGAGCATTGTCACTATAACAAGGATACTATCAATAATGAGCACACATTGTTACCGGAATAATGGAGTTGAATAGACCCAACTTATGAATTACTGAGAGATATCTACATAGCTATATTATCGGTGTTTTATATAACTTGTTCACGATTGCATTGTTCCTACATATAAGAGCATCTCCAGCCGCGTCCCCAGAACGGCCTCCCCAGGCGCTTTTTTCACGCCGGCGCCGAAAAAACGGCCCAGTCGCGCCCCTAAAGGCCCATTTTTTGCCGGCTCGGACCGAAATTGGCGCTGGCGGATCCAGGCCAAACCCGGCGCGCTGGGGGCGCTTGGGAGCGACTCGGCTCTTCTCGCCGCTTCGTCGTCCTCGTCGCCTCGGTTCCCGCGGCGAATCAATGCCAAAGCTGCCGCGCCGGTCAGCCTTGCCATTGATTCCTCACGGGCGGCGCGTCACGGGGCGGCGTAGCGTCGCCTCCCCTCCCGCCACGTGTACAAACGGGCGCGGGTATATTAAGTGGGCGCCCTCCCTCGCCTCAAGCCACACCAGTCCTCGCTGTCGATCCCTCTCCCTCTCCCTCTGCCGTGCACCGCCGTCGCCGAGCCCTCCTTCTCCCTCTCCCGTCCGCCGCCTCCAAGCCCACCCTCACTCCGACAGTCCCCAATGGCCGAACGCTTCCCCGGCGACAGGGCGGCGGCGAACAGCCTCGGCCACCGCTCGCTCCGCGAACAGGAGTCGTGGCTCCTGTTCGAGGCCAACATCCCGGCGCCGCCGGATATGCGCGTCGGGCCGTCAGGGTGGCGGATCAGCAACGGGGGAGTGCCCGTTCCACCGTTGCCCGACGCCGCGGCGCGGACCGCCTACTTCGCCGATGAGGTTGAGCTCGTGCGCGCCTCCCTCACCGATGAGCAGCACACCCTCCCCCAATACGCCGACGACAACCACTCGGATGGGCTGCGTACTTCGAGCGCCGTCAGGAGCAGAGGCTAGCGTCCACCAACGGGGCGTCGGTGGTGGGCGGCAGACAGTATAGTGAGGGCCGCCGCGTTTGGTGGGGCGTCCCCGACCGCACGCTCGGCGGCATGTTGGCGCACCTTGAGGGCGGCAACGAGCCGCCACTGACATACCTCCCCCGGCGGCCCCGGCCCCGGCCCGCCGCCGACGCGCCAGGCAATGGCTGCCCAGGAGGTTCGCCTCTTCATCGTCCGCCTCCTCCTCGTCGCGATCTTCTTCCCACTCCTCCGGCTCTCCGCCGCTGCTCGGCATCAAGACCGAGCCCGCGGCGGAGACACCGCTCGGCCGGCGCACTCGCAGCGCCGGCATCATCATCAACGAAGGCGGCCGGCGCGCCCCCTCGTCGGCTCCTCCGCGGTTCATCAAGCCGAAGACGGAGCCCGGGCTCGCGACGGTGAAAACGGAGCCGGGGCTCCCCGCTGTGAAGACGGAACCCGGTGAGGTGGCGCTCGACGACGATGCGGCCCTGAAATGGGCGCGCAAGGACTTCCCCAGGATGGAGAGGGAGCGCCAGGTCGCCGAACTGCAGCGCTTCGAGCAGCGCCGCCGGGGTCACGAAGAAGGAGGAGGAGTCCTCGACGACAGCGACGACGACGCGCCGCCGGCACCTGTCCGCCATGGCGACGCCGGGCAGGGGTGCAGCCGGGACGGCCGCGTCAAGGAGGAGAAGGCCGACGACGACGGCGGCGGCGACGACGACGACTACTCCGCGTTTAGCGATTTCTTTTTTTAGTTATATTTGTTACGTAAATGCGTCGCGAACATGTAATATATGCCAAAGTTTGCCGAAATTTAGCCGTGCTTAACCGAACTTCGCCGAACGTTTTTTTTTCTGGAAAAAATAGATGCGCCTGCGGGCGGCCCTGGGGACGGCGACTGGGGGGGCAACACGCCCCCAGGCCTTTTTTTTGCACCGGCTCGCCCTCAGACGGCGATTTTAGACGCCCCTGTGGGGCCAACGGCTGGAGATGATCTAAGCACGTAAACGAAGACTTGGTGTAGCTGCCTGAAGCTAAGTATTGGGCGTTCACATTGTGCATAATATCCTCTTTCATTTAGTGGCCAAAAACAATTGAGTTAGCTCACTAGACACGCACGCATGCATGTGACTCCAGATCGATGACCATTGAGCTAGCTATCCTGTCTAATTAATTGGGAAAGTGATTCCAATCACCAGCTAGTCTCGAGGTCAATATAATTTAGAATTTATAATATTAGATGCCATCTCTTCTCACCTTTTTTATTTGACTAGCTGACTTCGCCCACCGGTCCATCCTATACACATAAGACTAGCCACAGTGGGAATAACTTCGTCAGTAACATCGAGTCCAACTCAGCAAATTTGCTTATGTGGCAATGAGTTAATGAGGGGAGAGATAGTTTGAGTAAGAGGTACATACATGGGTGGTGCTTAAACTTGCCACGGATGTTCACTTTAGTGCCTGAACTTGAAAAATACAATAAACTGGTCCTATAACTTGAGAAGGAGGTGCAAATACGGTTCAAATCTCATATGTGTACGTCCACGGTGCTGATGAAGGGTTCCAGCATGTCATTTTTCTTGGAAAGCCCCCCTAACATTTTTCTTACGAATAGGTCCTCAAGTAGAAACATCACACATTTGTAAAATGAAAATAAAACTATTCTGCCGGGGATTTAAATTTTAAACCCGTGGCCTGCTTTTAGCATGCAGGCGTGGCCAGCCAGTCCACCGCTTCAAACTTACTGTAGTGAATGGATTCATATGATTTATATACACTAGGCGGAACAACATAAATTAACAGAACTTATTCCAGCAAAAAATAGTGTCGTGTCTGTGATTCAAACATCCGACGTTATATAGCATCCTCGGATACCACTCCAACCAAAAAGATCTCATGTTTCTATAGTATAATTAGTATATATGATTGTAAAAAAAATATAATTTAAAAGGATTTAAAATTTTACATGTGATTTAAAAAGAATTCATGTGTTATTTTATAACATATTCATAAAAAATTAAATACTTATAGAATTATAAAAATGTTATTTGATTTAAATATTATTCATGTGAGGATCTGCAATCTAAGAATTTGTTTCAAAACACACAAACTTTTACGTATTATATTTTTTTAAAACAACCAAAATAATTCTTAAAGCATGAAACTTTCATGTACTACATGAATATTTTATAAAAAATGTGGAATTTTATTAACTTTTATGAGAATTTAGTTAAATATACAAAATTTTAAAAAAATACTTTAATTTTTATTTAAAATTGAGCATGTTTTGAAAATATACAAATATTTTCAGAATTAGTAATTTAACAATGTTTATTCTGTAAAATTATTGCCTAGATATTTTATGAAATTAAATTAACTTTGTAAATATATTTTATGTTAATTATAGATTATTATTTATAAAACACGATTATCATTTATGTAGTTTTTTACAAATTTTAAAATGAATAAACGAACACATTTAAAATGGGCTGAAACGTGGTCCATTTTACCCACACAAGTGCATTATCCTTTGTGGTATTACATCTCGTGTGTTTGAGTGGTATGTGTGGCTGCTATATGGCCTTACGGTGCAGGTTTGAATAATGGACCTCACACTATTTTTGCTAGAATAAATTTCTTGGTTTATATTGGTCAGCCGTCGATATATAAAGAATGTGAATATAATGTGAGAGTAAAGTGATTGGGTCTACTGGCTAGCCACACCTACATGCGAAATATTGGTCGCAGGTTCGAACCCTCACGGTCTAGTTCTTTTTTATAGTTTGTGTTGTACTGTTGTTTATCTCCAAGGGTTTTTTTTAAGAAGGAAATAATTTCAGGGGGGCTTTTTTAATAAGAAAATAATTTTAGGGTTTTATTTGCAAAACCAGACCACAAGCCCATCTGCCGATCGCTGACAACGGGCCACATGCCACGCTGACATGTCTCGTCAGCATCGTGGACGTATAAAGATGAGATTTGAACCGTATTTGCATGTTCATGCCAAGTTGTAGAACCAGTTCGGTGTATTTTACAAGTTCAGGCACTAAAGTGCACACTTGTGGCAAGTTCAAGCACTAGTGGTGTAATTACCTCTTTGAGTAACTTAGCTAGTTACTATAACATCACATGTTCCAATGCAATATGAGTCTATAACCTAATAAATGAAACTTTGCATGTTACCACACTTATATTACTACTCACTATGAAGGTAGTAATATAGTCTAGGGATATGTGTATGTTACTAGTGTATGTTTACTCTTCATTGTGGCTAGTCTAAAAATGCCGGTGAGGACGGGACGTCGACCTGTTGGCTGGGCAGCTGGGGTTGCTAAGTTTGTTTGTTTTTTGCGGGGTAGGGTTTTCTAAGCTAAAAATGCCAATGAGGGTTAGCCCTTGGGTTGGTCTCATTCTTTTTTTATAAAATGCCGGTGAATTTTTTTTATGGACAACAATGCCGGTCCCTGAGTGCAGACCTAAACTGCCAACCGATGTTGTTGTATCTGAGACAGCTGCGAGGGTTCACGCAAACACAACACCCAATTTCAGGTCGCACGGTTTTCTCGCCGATGCAGTAACCTCGCGGACATCACATGCTTCACTGTAAGTAAATGTTGCCGTCGTCAATATAATGACAATTGTTGCTACACACTTTTTTTTATGCTTTAGCTTCACCGAGAATTACTGGTGTGAATTAGTTGCACTAACCACCCGACAAATCTACATACCCCCTTGTATTTGCAAAATATTACCATATGTTCACTAGGGTGTGAAATGCCATTGTCAACATATAATTGAATAGATGATCATTTGCCAAAACGAAGCTAATTCAGATGCACATAGATAGGTTTGTGTGGATGCTCAATGTGGATAAAGCATAGGCCTAACAAGGCGATGTAGTGCTATGAGAGGACGATGTTAATTAGAGTGTTAAACCGACAAGATGCGGAACATGTATAGAAGCTGAGCACTCAAATAACTACGCTCCTTTGTGAATGTGATACTACAAGTATAAATAAGAAACATATTTGGAGGAACTGCTAGAACATTAAGATGTTGTGCAAAATGGTGGTCTAGACATCATCAAATCCAGAATGCACCAGGCAAACGAAGAGAACAATTGGGCACGAGGTAGGAGCGGCCAGGTCGGCACGGTGTGACTACGAGGTTGCCGTCTTTGCAATGCTTTGCACGGAACATGGTCACATGCAGCAAGCACTGGGTGAAATATGTAGCTTCTTCTCCATTGGCGTCAATCGCTGGCACGACTTCGACGAGGCAGAACTGCCCGCGCCCGGTGTGGACAAGTGTGCGGCACCCGAAGCTTACCGGCGTCTGGAGGAACGTGAGCTCCTCATCGCACATCTTCCGCGCCGGCTCCTGCACCGGCACCTCGGCATCTACGAGTTTCGGGACGTCACATGAGCAAAGGTAGGGATGTCCCTTGCTCCCGCCGTCTGCGCCGTCGGCCACTCGGATCCCGATCCACGCGTCCAAGTCACCGTCGTAGTAGTGTAGTACCCCTGGCCGTGGAACGGTAGGCGCCAGTCACCGCGGCGCGCCGACTGGCAGCCCTCGGTGTCGAGGGAGAAGGTGAAGGAGGACGAGGCAAATATGGTGCGGCCATCCGGGGTGCACCGCGTGCGATTTGACATGGTTGTCGTAGCCTGTGGCATCGAGCGGGAGCGGCGACTGGCCTATATTCCAGACCCACTCCAGTTGGTGATAGCGTTCCTCGCATGCTAGGTGTAGCCCGGCGTATTGTCGGTGGCGTCTAGCGCCCACAGCTTGTCGCCGCCGACGGGTGCGGCTTGGCAGGAACCACGGGGCCACCAGTCCCTGGCGGGTTCAGGGAAGTCATCGCCGTCGACGGGTTCAGGGCCGTATGGAGGACTCCCACCGTCCAGCTTGGCCGTCTTGGTGTCGTAGACCACGGTGAGGAAGAAGGCATCGTCCCTCGAGATGGTATAGGAGTGACCCGTGATGACGACGTTGTTGCCGAGGGCTTCGAAGTGCGGGTCTTCCACCATTGAGACGCCCAGGCGGAGAGCTGGTTCAGGGAGGCGGCGGACGAGGCGCAGGCGCCGTGGAGGTCGTCGACGTCGAGCTTGTAGATGCTGTGCGCCCCCGAGTGACTCGTGTTCATCTCTTGAGCACCACGTACAGATGCCGGCGCAGATTGGCCGCTGCCGCCGCCGCCGTGGTCCAGCCAGCTCCGTCTCGCCGCGCCGTGCCATCCTCCGTGGCGTAGGCACGTGATGGAAGGATCCATGGCTTTGCACCGCCCGGGGCCAGGGCGGCAGCTGCTCGCAACCGGAGATGGGAGAGAAGGGGTTGAGATTGGGCGATGAAGGATCGCAACATTAATTGTTGGAAGAAATTCAGTCGCGAGTCTGTGAGAAAGGGATGCGATCGTGTTATCATGATTCGTTACGATTTCATGAGTTAGGCAAGACAATATTGTAACAACTTTTTTTTTTGACGTGGAAATAGCATTTCCATTTATCCAGCCGGTGCCGCAGAGTCGCTAGCAACCAAGTTTACAAGAAAGTCGGGATAGTGCTCGGTCCACACACTGGCCGGCACGTCCGCACGAAAACCAACTTGCGCTAAAGAGTTGCATGCCCGTGGGCAGTGCACGAAGCGAACAGCTTCGAACTGAAAGAAACAGCGCTATTGTGAGCATCTCGGAATAGGACGCCCAGCTCAGCGCCGTCCGAATCACCAGTGTTTAGAGCTTGGACTAAAGACAGGCAGTCGGACTCAAACATAACCCTTTGAGCTCCAGCATCGCTCGCGCCCTCGATAGCCGCAAGACAGGCTTCAGCTTCAGCTTGGAGAACACTCTTCAGATGCATCAGTTTTCCTGAACCAGCGGCGATAACATCTCCCTCGTCCGAGCGGATAACATAGCCATATGCCCCGTCCCTCGAAACTTGGTGGAAGGCTGCGTCGAAATTGACTTTCACAAAACCCGGGCTCGGTGCTTCCCATCTGGCTAACGGAGCTGCTCCCCGGGGAACAATTGGAGCTGTAGTGCTCAAGTCGATGAGGTGAGGCTGGATTAGAGATCCCACCTCGATCGTAGATCGTGCCTTGTCGCCAGTGTTGTGGGACTGGTGGACGGAGCGCAACAATATTGTAACAACTAACAATCCATTGACCGGTTGGAGATAAAATCTTTGTGAATCGAATCTTATCTCATTATTTTCTTCTCTTCCATTTTTTGTCAAAATATTAACAAAAAAAAATTCATTCTCCTTTTGACGATGAAAGGTTGCCCCCAATTTTTATAAAGCAACATTCCCAGCATACACCAGGCCATATATATATAACAAAAGAAAAAAAATAGCAAGAATGGTAAAGATACAAGACATCGAAAGAGCCACTAACAAGCTCTAAATGTAACACGCGCAAGCTTGAACATCGAGGCCCTCGGCGAACACGATCCGGCAGACAACAACACGACTAAGGCAAGGTAGTGGCCCGCAACCGAAGGAGGCCACGCTCCGTCAACCGCTGCTCACGCCAGCCCAGGACACAATGGGCCAAGAGTTTACAAAATGTATGGTAAACACGGGCATATCTAGATTTGTAAGCCATTGTTTCTTGAATAATACTCCCTCCATTTTTCTTTTAGTTTGCATATAAGATTTGGTCAAAGTCAAACTTTGTAAATTTGACTAGCTTTGTAGGAAAAGATATCAACATCCACACTATGAAATCAATAATATTAGATGCATGATGAAACAAATTTCCCTAACATATAACTTTAGTATTGGAGATGTTAATATTTTTTCTATAAAGTTAGTCAAACTTTACAAAGTTTGACTTTGACCAAATCTTATATGCGGACTAAAAAGAAACGGGGGAGTACAACATAGCCATAAAATGGTACTTTCGGAGGCAGAGGCAGTGTAAAATATCTTTTATGATAGCCCGAACTTGTTGTGACTCCAGTACAAAGGGATCTGGTGGGTTACTCTCCCAGCGCACGAACACTCCGGCTTCTCGCTAGTGGAAGACGGATCCACTGTTGAATCTGGCCACGTAAAAAGCCATTACTTTCAATGTATTCTCAAGTCAACCATATAACAGATATCTTAAGCAAAGCAATCCATGGCATTGAAGCATGCATCAACTACGATATCAATACTAGCTACCATTTCCTATCAAATTATGTAGCGAGATTAATGGCTGAAATAAATACAGTATGACGAAGATAAAGCATGTCAAGTGAATTTCATAATCAGGTTATTCCAAGATCCTCCTCAAGTTCTCAGTCATCCAACCGACTTACTCATAGCCACTCATGGTTGTACCTCAAGTTCTTGATAAATTTCGCCTTTCCATGATTCATTTCCAGCATTAACATTACTTAGTGTTTGTACCTCCAGACTCGACACACAATAGCGTACCTTCAAAATTTAGGTATTCTTCACCATTGTACATACAAGATGTTGCCATTGCGACCAAGTGGAGCTGTGGCAACAAGGCAAGGAAACCTCACCGTCAGGATCCATACATACATATGTACGCGCGCAGATGATAGATAGCGCAGATGACAGACGTATACGAGAAAGCGAAAAAATCAAGTCATTTGCTACCAACATTACCGGACAGTCAGTAGAGATAACAAACGAGCACTTCCATTATCCACCAAGCAAGTTATTCAAACATATCGAGCACGTATTGCTCCACACTAGTGCACGAAAGCAACTTTGCAGAGAAAAAAAGGCTTTGCAATATTTCAACGGTCATGACTTGAGTTGAATAGAGGATGGCGTTTTTTTTCACGAGAGGTGACTTGGTCTTCATCCATCGTCAACACAAGTGCAAGCTCAGGTTCACCTCATGTTGCCTTGGTGTTGCCTTTTGATATCTTCAAAGATTCCATCGCCTCCCTGCACATAATACCCACAATCATCATTGGTGTGGATAATGCATGCAAGACTACAAACAATACGGTCACATGGCTTTCTTCTATAATAGAACATGAAACTTCTCTCACTGAGGGGTGCAAAAAGGGCACATGCCACAAATCTAGGAAATAGACCGATACTACCATTGGTCAAGTTTTTAGTAAGCACATAAGAGCAGAAGTCAGGATAACATGTTCCCAATATATCACTAACAATGACATGTGCCGAAGCATGCATGCAACGATACAAAAAGGGGCTAGATGGATACCGTATTGCACACTCCATCTCAGCATTTTCCATGTCCAACTTGAATCCATCAAGAAGCGCTCCACATGCGCTCTTGTAGTCCTGACAATGAATGATGGCCTTGTAAATCAATTATTAAAAACAATTTGCATCTGTCAAATGAAGTAGCAGGTGGGACCTTCAACCCCACCTTCAGTAACATCAGAGCTGCGCCCTGCCGGTAGCAGGCCTTTGGCCAGTCAGGCCGCATTTCTCTGCTGTGAAGAGCATCCAACAGAGCCTTTGGTCCATCACCAGTGCGGAGCCAACAAAGGCTCCTGTTTGAGAACAAGGTTGCATCGTTAGGGTCAACATCTATTGCCTGCATCCAACAAGTTAAAGAAGATTTGCCGACTATCAAACACAGATACAAATTTGCGAATGGGAAATCTACAAATGGCTGCTCATTGACTAGTAGTGCAAGATATTAATGAATCAGCAAACACCTTAAATTCTCTTGCAAAGAAAGTCAACCAAAGAAGCTTTTTCATATATAATGGCTGCTCATTGACTAGTAGGTCCTGTGTAAAGGATCATGTCAGACAATTATCTCCTCTGCAAAGGCGCCCCATTAGTAAATATTCCTGTTTTGATAACAAATGATCCTAACACAACCTGGAAAATTACAATCTAGTTTTTCCCAGTTGAACTGTTATGACCGGGAAAGGACAAATTAATGCTACAACACCAACAGCCAAATCAGGCAAGCAGCAAGGGCATGATGCATGATGGGGCTGGTGCACAAGGAGCATAAACTGGCTAGGGGGATTGGTCTGATGGATAAGTCTACGTACTAGGGTCTTTGTGGGGCTGCAGCACATGGTCCTTTGTGGGGCTGGAGCACATGGTCTTTGTGGCTGTTAGGATAGAATCCTTGACCATCAAGGACTGGCAGTTAGGATAGCATCTTAGACTGGCATCTTAGCAGCATCTTAGACTAGCATCTTAGCATATGTTTGGCTGGCTAGCAGCCTATAAATATGTATCCCCAACCCCTCAGGTTGGCATGGCATTGTGTGAGAAATAAACCAACGAAAATTGTCCCAACTCTTCTAGTGTCATCCACAACTATCAATGCTCAGACTGAAAGGTCTAACAAGTGGTATCAGAGCCTCGTTATCTTGTACCCTGAGCATTTCCTGTGGGCAGCCTAAGTCGGTAGCAGCAGCTGCTCCGTCTGCCTCTGGTTACCTCCCTCCCTCCGAACTGTCGAGCAGCAGTTCGTCTTCAACAACCTCCTCTTCACGCAACAGCCCCCCTGCAGCGAGCCATGTCTGCAGGTCGCTCTCAGCACACGGCTACCTCGAGCATACGGCGTCGGCAGGAGGCCGAGCGTGCCGTGGCAGAGGAGCGTGAGCGAGCAGCTGTAGCAGCAGCTGCTGCGGCAGCAAGGGCGTCGAGGCTGGCTGCAGCGGAGCTGGCAGCAGCCAGAGCGGAGGTAGAAGCAGCCGAGGCGGAGGTAGAGGCAGCACCAGAAGCAGCACGTGAGGCTACGACGGATGCCAAGGCACTTCGCGGCGGCTCCGGCAGCTCCAACACCTCCGCGCCTGCGGACGACGGCACCGACGCAGACCGCGCCAAAGTGGCGCAAGAGCGGACGGCACAGTGGGCAGCCGAGCACGCCCGCGCTCCACGTGGAAGTGCGCATCGCGACAGCGGCTACAACAAGCAGGACCGCGGCCTCCACGAGGTCCGGACTGTGGTCAGGGATGTTGCTCCCAGTGTTGGGTGGCCTATCCTTACTAAAACCAACTACGTCGAGTGGGCCAGGATCATGAAGATCAGGCTCCAGGTGCGGCGCATGTGGGAGGCAGTCCAGGACATCAACGTTGACCATCTAGAGGATCGACGGGCGCTGGACGCCCTCATCGCCACAGTCCCACCCGAGATGCAGTTCTCGCTTTCCAACAAGCGGACTTCCAAGGAGGCTTGGGACGCCATCACCGTGGCATGCATCGGCAGCAACCGTGCTCGCAAGTCCACCCTGCAGGCACTTCGTAAGGAGTGGGAGAGCCTGGGCTTCAAGCCAGGTGAGGATGTTGATGACTTTGCTCTCCGTCTCAACACTCTGCTCCAGAAGATGGTGAAGTTTGGCGATGCCACCTACACCGAGGAGAGAGCTGTCGAGAAGCTCTCTCGGTGCATTCCCGAGAAGTACAAGCAGATGGCTCGCTCGATCGAGATTTGCTGGACCTCTCCACGATGACGATTAAGGAGGCTATAGGTCGCCTCAAGGTCGTCGACACCGACGAGCCACAACCTCCCTCGGGGCCCATCACCACCGGCGGGAAGCTACTCCTAACTCGTGAGCAATGGGATCCCAGCCTTGGTGACAGGAAGAAGGGGGAGCCTTCTTCCACGACGGGCGGCCGCACGTGTGGCAAGCAGTGTAAGGCGCGAAGAGGCCCCCCGGGCAGGGCACAAGGACGTGCCAAAGGTGACGCCTGTGGAGGCGCCAAGGACGGCGCCGCTGGCAAGCCCAAGCCGGCACAGGACAACAGTTGCCACAACAGTTGCCACAACAGTTGCCACAACTGTGGCCGGCTTGGCCATGAGTGTTGATAACCACGACAAGGCCAGGCTCACGTCGCACAGGCGGAGGAGGAGGAGACGGCTCTGTTCATGGCGCATGCAAGCATCGAGCTACCTTCAGTGACACCAGTCGCAAAGGCTCTCCTCGACCTCGACGAGCCAAAAGCACACGCTCTTCTCGGCGATGGCTCCGGGAAGGACAAGACTGTGGGGTGGTGCCTCGATACCGGCGCACCCACCACATGACCGGTCGAAGGGAATTCTTCGCCGAGCTCGACTCCGACGCGCGAGGCTCCGTCAAGTTTGGGGATGCCTCCGCTGTGGAAATTAAGGGCGTCGGCTCCGTCATCTTCACCACCAAGACGGGAGAGCATCCGTTGCTCACCGGTGTCTACTACATCCCCGCGCTAAGGAACTCCATCATCAGCTTGGGACAGCCGGATGAGAATGGCTCACGCGTGCTGATTGAGCATGGGGTCCTACGCATCTGGGATCGCCAGCGTCGCCTTCTCGCCAAGGTACCCAGAGGTGAAAATCGACTCTATGTACTTGATGTGCAGGTGGCACAACCGGTTTGTCTCGCTGTCCGTCGGGACGACGAGGCGTGGCAATGGCATGAGCGCTTTGGGCACCTTCATTTTGAGGCCCTGAAGCATCTAAGTGCCAAGGAGATGGTGCGAGGCCTGCCATGCCTCGACCATGTGGAGCAGTTCTGCGACATCTGCGAGCGGACGAAGCAGAGACGACTCCCCTTTCCCCAGCAGGCGAGTTTTTGGGCCAAGGAGAGGCTGGAGCTCGTGCACGGAGATCTGTGCGGCCCGGTGACGCCAGCCACACCAGGAGGTCGACGCTATTTCCTGTTGCTCGTCGACGATCTCTCTCGCTACATGTGGGTGATGGTCCTCGGCAGTAAGGGAGAGGCGGCGGACGCCATCAGGCGCGCGCAGGCTGCTGTGGAGGCGGAGAGCGGCTGCAAATTGCGTGTGTTGTGCACTGACAATGGCGGTGAATTCACGGCGGCTGAATTCGCGTCGTACTGCGCTGATGAGGGCATCCAGCGCCACTACTCCGCACCGTACAGCCCACAGCAAAACGGCGTCGTCGAGCGGCGCAACCAAATGGTTGTGGGGATGGCTCGGGCTCTCCTCAAGCAGAGAGGGATGCCGGCTGTTTTCTGGGGAGAGGCGGTGCTAACAGCCGTCTACATCCTAAACCGCTCGCCTACTAACGCACTCGACGGCAGGACACCGTACGAGGCCTGGCATGGGCGGAAGCCGGCGGTCTCCAACTTGCGGGTCTTTGGCTGCCTTGCGTTCGCCAAGGAGCTCGGCCACATCGGCAAGCTTGACGACAGGAGTACTCCGGGAGTCTTCATCGGCTACGCGGAGGGCTCAAAGGCCTACCGCATCCTCGACCCAAAGCCACAACATGTGCACACGGCGCGAGACGTCGTGTTCAACGAAGGGCGAGGGTGGCAATGGGACAAGATGGTGGACGACGGCTTGACACCGACGTATGACGACTTCATTGTCGAGTACGCCCACTTTAAGGAAGCCGGGGGAGCAAGCAGCTCCTCTTCGCCGGGCACGTCTACCCCGGCCCCCAAAACTACATCGACTCCGGTGCCTGCTACGCCGATGGCACCACAGCCGGCAACGCCGCATACTCCAGCCCCAGCAGTCACCACTTCGGGCTCGTCTTCATCAGCACCAGCTCATGCAGAGCACAACCCGATGAAGTTCGCTTCCCCGCTCACTCACGACGAGGAGCGTATCGACGCGTATCATGGCGGTGAACCGCTGCGGTATCGTACGATGGATAATCTACTAGGCGACCAGCCGGTGCCGGGACTGGTGCCATGTGACCTGGAGGCGCGGCTACAACTTGCGTGTGAGGACGGCGAACCACGGTCCTTTGCAGAGGCCGAGAGAGACGCGGCATGGCGCGCCACAATGCAGTTGGAGATGGATGCGGTCGAGCAAAACCGCACCTGGGAGCTCGCTGACCTCCCTCGTGGTCACCGAGCAATCACCCTTAAGTGGGTGTTCAAGCTGAAGAGGGATGGAGCCGGCGCCATCATCAATTACAAGGCTCGCTTGGTGGCCCGAGGCTTCTTGCAGCAGGAAGGAGTCGACTTCGACAACGCTTTCGCTCCCGTGGCACGGATGGAGTCCGTGCGACTTCTCCTTGCGCTAGCTGCCCAGGAGGGCTGGCGTGTCCATCACATGGATGTCAAGTCGGCATTCCTCAACGGCGACTTGAAGGAGGAAGTCTACGTGCATCAGCCACCGGGATTTACGATCCCCGACCAGGAGGGCAAGGTACTCCACCTGCGTAAGGCTCTCTATGGCCTACGGCAGGCACCTAGGGCATGGAACGCCAAGCTGGACTCCACGCTAAAGAAGATGGGCTTCGAGAAAAGCCCGCATGAGGCGGCCGTCTACCGACGGGGCAGTGGAGGAAATGCCCTGCTGGTGGGCGTCTATGTTGACGACTTGGTGATCACCGACACCAAAGATGCAGAGGTGGCGGCGTTCAAGGAAGACATGAAGGCCACCTTCCAAATGAGTGATCCGGGGCTCCTCTCCTTCTATCTAGGGATTGAGGTGCACCAGGATCACTCTGGGATCGCGCTTCAACAGTCCGCCTACGCCAAGCGCGTCGTTGAGCTAGCTGGGCTCACCGACTGCCACCCAGCTCTCACTCCGATGGAGGAGAGGCTGAAACTGAGCCGCGATAGCACGACGGAGGAAGTGGACGCTACGCAGTACCGACGCCTTGTGGGGAGCCTTTGCTACCTCGCCCACACACGGCCGGACTTGGCATTCTCCGTCGGCTATGTCAGTCGGTTCATGGAGCGACCGACGTCGGAGCACCAGCAGGCAGTGAAGAGGATCGTCCGCTACATGGCAGGGACCCTCGACCACGGCCTCCACTACCCTAGGTGTCCAGGGGCGGCACACTTCGTCGGGTACAGCGACAGCGACCACGACGGCGACATCGACACCAGCAAGAGCATGAGGGGGATCCTCTTCTTCCTCGGCAAGTGTCTCGTGAGCTGGCAATCGGTCAACCAGCAAGAGCACATAGCAGCCTCCACCACCTGCACCCAGGCGCTCTGGCTCGCTCGACTGCTTGGTGATCTCCTCGTCCGAGACACCAAAACGGTACAGCTCCTGCTGGACAGCAAGTCCGCCCTGGCCCTGGCAAAGAACCCCATTTTCCACGAACGAAGCAAGCACATCTGACTGAAGTATCATTTCATCTGCAACTGTTTGGAAGAAGGGAGCATCGAGGCGAGCTACATCAACACCACGGATCAGCTCGCAGATCTGCTCACCAAGCCTCTTGGGAGGATCAAGTTCCTCGAACTCTGCTCCAGGATCGGGATGATTCGACTCTCCCACAAGACGACGTACAAGACTTAGGGGGAGAATGATGGATAAGTCTACGTACTAGGGTCTTTGTGGGGCTGCAGCGCATGGTCTTTGTGGCTGTTAGGATAGAATCCTTGACCATCAAGGACTGGCAGTTAGGATAGCATCTTAGACTGGCATCTTAGCAGCATTTTAGCATATGCTTGGCTGGCTAGCAGCCTATAAATATGTATCCCCAACCCCTCAGGTTGGCATGGCATTGTGTGAGAAATAAACCAACGAAAATTGTCCCAACTCTCCTAGTGTCATCCACAACTATCAATGCTCAGGCTGAAAGGTCTAACAAGTGGTATCAAAGCCTCGTTATCTTGTACCCTGAGCATTTCCTGTGGGCAGCCTAAGTTGGTAGCAGCAGCTGCTCCGTCTGCCTCTGGTTACCTCCCTCCCTCCGAACTGTCGAGCAGCAGTTCGTCTTCAACAACCTCCTCTTCACGCAACAGCCCCCCTGCAGCGAGCCATGTCCGCAGGTCGCTCTTAGCACACGGCTACCTCGAGCATACGGCGCCGGCAGGAGGCCGAGCGTGCCATGGCAGAGGAGCGTGAGCGAGCAGCTGTAGCAGCAGCTGCTGCGGCAGCAAGGGCGTCGAGGCTGGCTGCAGCGGAGCTGGCAGCAGCCAGAGCGGAGGTAGAAGCAGCCAAGGCGGAGGTAGAGGCAGCAGCAGCAGAAGAAGCAGCACGTGGGGCTACGGCGGATGCCAAGGCACTCCGCGGCGGCTCCGGCAGCTCCAACAGTTCCGCGCCTGCGGACGACGGTGCTGACGCAGACCGCGCCAAAGTGGCGCAAGAGCGGACGGCGCAGTGGGCAGCCGAGCACGCCCGCGCTCCAGGTGGAGGTGCGCATCGCGACGGCGGCTGCAGCGAGCAGGACCTCGGCCTCCACGAGGTCCGGACTGTGGTCAGGGATGTTGGTCCCAGGGTTGGTTGGCCTACCCTCACTAAAACCAACTACGTCGAGTGGGCCAGGATCATGAAGATCAGGCTCCAGGTGCGGCGCATGTGGGAGGCAGTCCAGGACAGCAACGTCGACCATCTAGAGGATCGACGGGCGCTGGACGCCCTCATCGCCGCAGTCCCGCCCGAGATGCAGTTCTTGCTTTCCAACAAGCAGACTGCCAAGGAGGCTTGGGACGCCATCGCCGCGGCACGCATCGGCAGCAACCGTGCTCGCAAGTCCACCCTGCAGGCACTTTGTAAGGAGTGGGAGAGCCTGGGCTTCAAGCAAGGTGAGGATGTTGATGACTTTGCTCTCCGTCTCAACACTCTACTCCAGAAGATGGTGAAGTTTGGCGATGCCACCTACACCGAGGAGAGAGCTGTCGAGAAGCTCTTTCGGTGCATTCCCGAGAAGTACAAGCAGATGGCTCGCTCGATCAAGTCTTTGCTGGGCCTCTCCACAATGATGATCGAGGAGGCGATAGGTCGTCTCAAAGTCATCGACACCGATGAGCCACAACCTCCCTCGAGGCCCATCACCACCGGCGGGAAGCTACTCCTAACTCGTGAGCAATGGGATCCCAGCCTTGGTGACAGGAAGAAGGGGAGCCTTCTTCCACGACGGGCGGCCGCAAGCGTGGCAAGCAGCGTAAGGCGCGAAGAGGCCCCCCGGACAGGGCACAAGGACATGCCGAAGGTGACGCCCGCGGAGGCGCCGCTGGCAAGCCCAAGCCAGCACAAGACAACAGTTGCCACAACTGTGGCCGGCTTGGCTATTGGGCCAATGAGTGTCGACAACCATGACAAGGCCAGGCTCACGTCGCACATGCGGAGGAGGAGGAGACGGCTCTGTTCATGGCGCATGCAAGCATCAAGCTACCTTCAGCGACACCAGTCGCAAAGGCTCTCCTCCACCTCGACGAGCGAAAAGCACACGCTCTTCTCGGCGTGGCTCCGGGAAGGACAAGACTGTGGGGTGGTGCCTCGATACCGGCGCACCCACCACATGACCGGTCGAAGGGAATTCTTCGCCGAGCTCGACTCCGACGCGCGAGGCTCCGTCAAGTTTGGGGATGCCTCCGCTGTGGAAATTAAGGGCGTCGGCTCCGTCATCTTCACCACCAAGACGGGAGAGCATCCGTTGCTCACCGGTGTCTACTACATCCCCGCGCTAAGGAACTCCATCATCAGCTTGGGACAGCCGGATGAGAATGGCTCACGCGTGCTGATTGAGCATGGGGTCCTACGCATCTGGGATCGCCAGCGTCGCCTTCTCGCCAAGGTACCCAGAGGTGAAAATCGACTCTATGTACTTGATGTGCAGGTGGCACAACCGGTTTGTCTCGCTGTCCGTCGGGACGACGAGGCGTGGCAATGGCATGAGCGCTTTGGGCACCTTCATTTTGAGGCCCTGAAGCATCTAAGTGCCAAGGAGATGGTGCGAGGCCTGCCATGCCTCGACCATGTGGAGCAGTTCTGCGACATCTGCGAGCGGACGAAGCAGAGACGACTCCCCTTTCCCCAGCAGGCGAGTTTTTGGGCCAAGGAGAGGCTGGAGCTCGTGCACGGAGATCTGTGCGGCCCGGTGACGCCAGCCACACCAGGAGGTCGACGCTATTTCCTGTTGCTCGTCGACGATCTCTCTCGCTACATGTGGGTGATGGTCCTCGGCAGTAAGGGAGAGGCGGCGGACGCCATCAGGCGCGCGCAGGCTGCTGTGGAGGCGGAGAGCGGCTGCAAATTGCGTGTGTTGTGCACTGACAATGGCGGTGAATTCACGGCGGCTGAATTCGCGTCGTACTGCGCTGATGAGGGCATCCAGCGCCACTACTCCGCGCCGTACAGCCCACAGCAAAACGGCGTCGTCGAGCGGCGCAACCAAATGGTTGTGGGGATGGCTCGGGCTCTCCTCAAGCAGAGAGGGATGCCGGCTGTTTTCTGGGGAGAGGCGGTGCTAACAGCCGTCTACATCCTAAACCGCTCGCCTACTAAGGCACTCGATGGCAGGACGCCGTACGAGGCCTGGCATGGGCGGAAGCCGGCGGTCTCCAACTTGCGGGTCTTTGGCTACCTTGCGTTCGCCAAGGAGCTCGGCCACATCGGCATGCCTGACGACAGGGGTACTCCGGGAGTCTTCATCGGCTACGCGGAGGGCTCAAAGGCCTACCGCATCCTCGACCCGAATACACAGCGTGTGCGCATGGCGCGAGACATCGTGTTCAACGAAGGGCGAGGGTGGCAATGGGACAAGGCGGTGGACGACGGCTCGACGCCGACGTATGACGACTTCATTGTCGAGTACGCCCACTTCAACGAAGTCGGGGGAGCAAGCAGCTCCTCTTCACCGGGCACGTCTACCCCGGCCCCCAAAACTACATCGACTCCGGTGCCTGCTATGCCGACGGCACCACAACCGGCAACGCCGCATACTCCAGCCCCGACAGTCACCACTCCGGGCTCATCTTCATCAGCACCAGCTCACGCAGAGCACAACTCGATGAAGTTCGCTTCCCCGCTCACTCACGACGAGGAGCGTATCGACGCGTATCATGGCGGCGAACCGCTGCGGTATCGTACGATGGATAATCTACTAGGCGACCAGCCGGTGCCGGGACTGGTGCCACATGACCTGGAGGCGCAGCTACAACTCCCATGTGAGGACGGCGAACCACGGTCCTTTGTAGAGGCCGAGAGAGACGCGGCATGGCGCGCCGCGATGTAGTTGGAGATGGATGCGGTCGAGCAAAACCGCACCTATGAGCTCGCTGACCGCCCTCGTGGTCAGCATGAAATCACCCTTAAGTGGGTGTTCAAGCTGAAGAGGGATGGAGCTGGCGCCATCATCAATCACAAGGCTCGCTTGGTGGCCCAAGGCTTCTTGCAGCAGGAAGGAGTCGACTTCAACGAACCTTTCGCTCCCGTGGCACGGATGGAGTACGTGCGACTTCTCCTTGCGCTAGCTGCCCAGGAGGGCTGGCGTGTCCATCACATGGATGTCAAGTCGGCATTCCTCAACGGCGACTTGAAGGAGGAAGTCTACGTGCATCAGCCACCGGGATTTACGATCCCCGGCCAGGAGGGCAAGGTACTCCGCCTGCGTAAGGCTCTCTATGGCCTACGACAGGCACCTAGGGCGTGGAACGCCAAGCTGGACTCCACGCTAAGATGGGCTTCGAGCAAAGCTCGCATGAGGCGGCCGTCTACCGACAGGGCAGTGGAGGAAATGCCCTGCTGGTGGGCGTCTATGTTGACGACTTGGTGATCACCGGCACCAAAGATGTAGAGGTGGCGGCGTTCAAGGAAGACATGAAGGCCACCTTCCAGATGAGTGATCTAGGGCTCCTCTCCTTCTATCTAGGGATTGAGGTGCACCAGGATCACTCCGGGATCGCGCTTCAATAGTCCGCCTATGCCAAGCGCATCGTTGAGCTAGCTGGGCTCACCGACTGCCACCCAGCTCTCACTCCGATGGAGGAGAGGCTGAAACTGAGCCGCGACAGCACGGCGGAGGAAGTGGATGCTACGCAGTACCGATGCCTTGTGGGGAGCCTTTGCTACCTCGCCCACACACGGCCGGACTTGGCATTCTCCGTCGGCTATGTCAGTCGGTTCATGGAGCGACCGACGTCGGAGAACCAGCAGGCAGTGAAGAGGATCGTCCGCTACGTGGCAGGGACCCTCGACCACGGCCTCCACTACCCTAGGTGTCTGGGGGCGGCACACTTCGTCGGGTACAGCAACAGCGACCACGCCGGCGACATCGACACCAGCAAGAGCACGAGCAGGATCCTCTTCTTCCTCGGCAAGTGTCTCGTGAGCTAGCAATCGGTCAAGCAGCAGGTGGTGGCCCTGTCCAGCTGTGAGGCCGAGTACATAGCGGCCTCCACCGCCTGCACCCAGGCGCTCTGGCTTGCTCGACTGCTTGGTGATCTCCTCGTCCGAGACACCAGAACGGTACAGCTCCTGGTGGACAGCAAGTCCGCCCTGGCCCTGGCAAAGAACCCCGTTTTCCACGAACGAAGCAAGCACATCCGATTGAGGTATCATTTCATCCGCAACTGTTTGGAAGAAGGGAGCATCGAGGCGAGCTACATCAACACCATGGATCAGCTCGCAGATCTGCTCACCAAGCCTCTTGGGAGGATCAAGTTCCTCGAACTCTGCTCCAGGATCGGGATGATTCGACTCTCCCACAAGACGACGTACAAGACTTAGGGGGAGAATGATGGATAAGTCTACGTACTAGGGTCTTTGTGGGGCTGCAGCACATGGTCCTTTGTGGGGCTGCAGCACATGGTCTTTGTGGCTGTTAGGATAGAATCCTTGACCATCAAGGACTGGCAGTTAGGATAGCATCTTAGACTGGCATCTTAGCAGCATCTTAGACTAGCATCTTAGCATATGCTTGGCTGGCTAGCAGACTATAAATATGTATCCCCAACCCCTCAGGTTGGCATGGCATTGTGTGAGAAATAAACCAACGAAATTGTCCCAACTCTCCTAGTGTCATCCACAACTATCAATGCTCAGGTTGAAAGGTCTAACATGGTCACCTAGCATGAGGTAAGCAAGTTCAGGAGCATTCGGATAGGTTAAGAGAAGAAAGAACAACTGATTCTATTTAATTTTTAGAATAAGGCAGAGATAAGGCAAGAGTCTAGTTTTGGGTGTAAAATCTTCTGGCCATAGCTTCCCCTTACAATAACCTAATCCCTTTCCAGTCATTCTAGCTATATTTTTCCAAATAGTTATCCCTTGACAATGCCATTGGTCAAGTTTCCTTCTCAATAACTAGGCCTTGCCATTTGGTGACTCAACCATAGTTGGAAGACTGTTTGAAAACATGCATGTTCACATGCATTATTTTCTCTCAAAGAATTAGAAACAGGAAAAGAAGAACACAGAATAAGGCGCTGTAACTTACCTTGGTATAGAACGCTGATGCAGAAATGTAATCATTTCTCTCGATTGCTTTACTCGCAAATGACTTCAATTGTGATATTTTCCTTTCATTCACTTGTTCGTCCTGAACCATAAATAATACGTATCAAATAAGATGGAGACATGAGTAATGAATAGAAAAATGCTATAATAGTAAAAAAAAAACATAGGACTGTTCTATAAATGTTTGGGAAAACATGGTTTTGATTTGGCCAAAATATTGACTATCAACAATCTATATTGTTTAAGCATAATGTTTAGACTTCCAATCATACATCATCCTGCATCCGTGCTCAGTACTATAAGCTCACATACCAATAAAAATTTTAACAACCAGCAATATACTGTAATACTCCCTCTGTATCAAAATATAAAACACAAATATCTTTGATTGGTAATAGGCTCCAATAGCGATGAAAACTTTAAAAACCAGCAATATAGTCTCCTCATAAATTTCACCTCACAAATATTTTTCTAGTGTAAGTGTGCAACCCCTTTCATTTCCTACTTTCCAATATAATCTTAAGATTTAAGATGATGCCACAATCAAAACCTCCCTCTTTTGCACATAGTAGATGAAAGTTTCTAACAAGATGAAAAACAAATTGCCATCATTCCCTTAGTATGCCCAATATGAAACACTGGAATTTCATGACTTGACTTTCACATAAATAGCCAAATAGGTGTAATTCCAGCAAATTCTCTACCAAATTTATCCATTGCAAACAGGACCAAATACTTGAAGTAAGATTAGTCCGCATAAGCAAGAAAAGAAGGAGCAAAAAATATAACTAAATTCAATTTGACATGTTTCATCCCTAATTACCTAAAGCAAACATAAGATACAAATCTGGTATTTAAGATATTCAAAATATTTCTTTATTAGCAACATATTTTTCAATATTTTAACAACTCATTTAGAAAGGACAGCCAAATATAGCATTTGATTAATATTTTTTCATGTGGAAGCATTTAATAAAGTGTAGAACGGTCAAATTGTTTTAAGCCAAGTCATTAGTCAACTTAAGCATCATGTGGTGTCACTTGACAAAATGCGCATTCATGTTTTCAGCCAAAAATTACATTGAGCAAGAATCCAAGCAGACTGTTCGATACTGGACATAGATTAATTCTAGAAGAAACTGGAGGCACATAAGGTCCTGGTACAAATACTTGTGGATAAGGACCTGGTGTAAAGTTGCTACAAAAAGAATGCAGACTTGCAGACATAATGGTTTACTATTTGGTTCACTGCCATGGTTTACCACTATTTCCTCTACAACTGTCTGCCACAACCATGGCATGGCCCTAAAGATAGTCACTGACATTTGAGTCCTCCTAAAGAGAAGTTTGTAGTGCTTAGGCCAAACTTGGCTGCCTAAGATGTGGCAAACTGCGGCAACAAACCAAATAGGCCCTAAAGATGATAAAATTGACTAATAACTATCCTACAAGTACCTTAGGATCAACTTCGACCTCGACCTCTTCCCCACGGACAACGTGCTGCTCCCATTGGCGTCGCTGCACCTGGCCACGTCCTCATGCTCCGCTGGATCGCCGGGTTGGGACGGTGACTCCTCTGGTGCTGGCGCGAAAGGCAGCCTGAAAAACAACAAGTTGTTTTCAGAAAATCCACCAAACACACAACTCAACCTCTTCTCTGAGATTAGCACCACAAAAAAAAGCCTTCAAGGGAGTAAAGTACCAAACAATAAATTAGAATGGAGCATGAGAACAATACAGAAAACGAACAAATGGAGAAAAGGCAAACAATTCAAACTTATTTGTGTTTACACGTGAACATGCAACTTAAGGCAGAAGTAGCAAGCAGTGTAAGGCGCGAAGAGGCCCCCCGGGCAGGGCACAAGGACGTGCCAAAGGTGACGCCCGTGGAGGCGCCAAGGACGGCGCCGCTGGCAAGCCCAAGCCGGCACAGGACAACAGTTGCCACAACTGTGGCCGGCTTGGCCATTGGGCCAATGAGTGTTGATAACCACGACAAGGCCAGGCTCACGTCGCACAGGCGGAGGAGGAGGAGACGGCTCTGTTCATGGCGCATGCAAGCATCGAGCTACCTTCAGTGACACCAGTCGCAAAGGCTCTCCTCGACCTCGACGAGCCAAAAGCACACGCTCTTCTCGGCGATGGCTCCGGGAAGGACAAGACTGTGGGGTGGTGCCTCGATACCGGCGCACCCACCACATGACCGGTCGAAGGGAATTCTTCGCCGAGCTCGACTCCGACGCGCGAGGCTCCGTCAAGTTTGGGGATGCCTCCGCTGTGGAAATTAAGGGCGTCGGCTCCGTCATCTTCACCACCAAGACGGGAGAGCATCCGTTGCTCACCGGTGTCTACTACATCCCCGCGCTAAGGAACTCCATCATCAGCTTGGGACAGCCGGATGAGAATGGCTCACGCGTGCTGATTGAGCATGGGGTCCTACGCATCTGGGATCGCCAGCGTCGCCTTCTCGCCAAGGTACCCAGAGGTGAAAATCGACTCTATGTACTTGATGTGCAGGTGGCACAACCGGTTTGTCTCGCTGTCCGTCGGGACGACGAGGCGTGGCAATGGCATGAGCGCTTTGGGCACCTTCATTTTGAGGCCCTGAAGCATCTAAGTGCCAAGGAGATGGTGCGAGGCCTGCCATGCCTCGACCATGTGGAGCAGTTCTGCGACATCTGCGAGCGGACGAAGCAGAGACGACTCCCCTTTCCCCAGCAGGCGATTTTTTGGGCCAAGGAGAGGCTGGAGCTCGTGCATGGAGATCTGTGTGGCCCGGTGACGCCAGCCACACCAGGAGGTCGACGCTATTTCCTGTTGCTCGTCGACAATCTCTCTCGCTACATGTGGGTGATGGTCCTCGGCAGTAAGGGAGAGGCGGCGGACGCCATCAGGCGCGCGCAGGCTGCTGTGGAGGCGGAGAGCGGCTACAAATTGCGTGTGTTGTGCACTGAGAATGGCGGTGAATTCACGGCGGCTGAATTCGCGTCGTACTGCGCTGATGAGGGCATCCAGCGCCACTACTGCACGCCGTACAGCCCACAGCAAAACGGCGTCATCGAGCGGCGCAACCAAATGGTTGTGGGGATGGCTCGGGCTCTCCTCAAGCAGAGAGGGATGCCGGCTCTTTTCTGGGGAGAGGCGGTGCTAACAGCCGTCTACATCCTAAACCGCTCGCCTACTAAGGCACTCGACGGCAGGACGCCGTACGAGGCCTGGCATGGGCGGAAGCCGGCGGTCTCCAACTTGCGGGTCTTTGGCTGCCTTGCGTTCGCCAAGGAGCTCGGCCACATCGTCAAGCTTGACGACAGGAGTACTCCGGGAGTCTTCATCGGCTACGCGGAGGGCTCAAAGGCCTACCGCATCCTCGACCCAAAGCCACAACATGTGCACACGGCGCGAGACGTCGTGTTCAACGAAGGGCGAGGGTGGCAATGGGACAAGATGGTGGACGATGGCTTGACACCGACGTATGACGACTTCATTGTCGAGTACGCCCACTTTAAGGAAGCCGGGGGAGCAAGCAGCTCCTCTTCGCCGGGCACGTCTACCCCGGCCCCCAAAACTACATCGACTCCGGTGCCTGCTACGCCGATGGCACCACAGCCGGCAACGCCGCATACTCCAGCCCCAGCAGTCACCACTTCGGGCTCGTCTTCATCAGCACCAGCTCATGCAGAGCACAACCCGATGAAGTTCGCTTCCCCGCTCACTCACGACGAGGAGCGTATCGACGCGTATCATGGCGGTGAACCGCTGCGGTATCGTACGATGGATAATCTACTAGGCGACCAGCCGGTGCCGGGACTGGTGCCATGTGACCTGGAGGCGCGGCTACAACTTCCGTGTGAGGACGGCGAACCACGGTCCTTTGTAGAGGCCGAGAGAGACGCGGCATGGCGCGCCACAATGCAGTTGGAGATGGATGCGGTCGAGCAAAACCGCACCTGGGAGCTCGCTGACCTCCCTCGTGGTCACCGAGCAATCACCCTTAAGTGGGTGTTCAAGCTGAAGAGGGATGGAGCCGGCGCCATCATCAATTACAAGGCTCGCTTGGTGGCCCGAGGCTTCTTGCAGCAGGAAGGAGTCGACTTCGACAATGCTTTCGCTCCCGTGGCACGGATGGAGTCCGTGCGACTTCTCCTTGCACTAGCTGCCCAGGAGGGCTGGCGTGTCCATCACATGGATGTCAAGTCGGCATTCCTCAACGGCGACTTGAAGGAGGAAGTCTACGTGCATCAGCCACCGGGATTTACGATCCCCGACCAGGAGGGCAAGGTACTCCACCTGCGTAAGGCTCTCTATGGCCTACGGCAGGCACCTAGGGCGTGGAACGCCAAGCTGGACTCCACGCTAAAGAAGATGGGCTTCGAGAAAAGCCCGCATGAGGCGGCCGTCTATCGACGGGGCAGTGGAGGAAATGCCCTGCTGGTGGGCGTCTATGTTGACGACTTGGTGATCACCGACACCAAAGATGCAGAGGTGGCGGCGTTCAAGGAAGACATGAAGGCCACCTTCCAAATGAGTGATCCGGGGCTCCTCTCCTTCTATCTAGGGATTGAGGTGCACCAGGATCACTCTGGGATCGCGCTTCAACAGTCCGCCTACGCCAAGCGCATCGTTGAGCTAGCTGGGCTCACCGACTGCCACCCAGCTCTCACTCCGATGGAGGAGAGGCTGAAACTGAGCCGCGATAGCACGACGGAGGAAGTGGACGCTACGCAGTACCGACGCCTTGTGGGGAGCCTTTGCTACCTCGCCCACACACGGCCGGACTTGGCATTCTCCGTCGGCTATGTCAGTCGGTTCATGGAGCGACCGACGTCGGAGCACCAGCAGGCAGTGAAGAGGATCGTCCGCTACGTGGCAGGGACCCTCGACCACGGCCTCCACTACCCTAGGTGTCCGGGGGCGGCACACTTCGTCGGGTACAGCGACAGCGACCACGACGGCGACATCGACACCAGCAAGAGCACGAGGGGGATCCTCTTCTTCCTCGGCAAGTGTCTCGTGAGCTGGCAATCGGTCAACCAGCAAGAGCACATAGCAGCCTCCACCACCTGCACCCAGGCGCTCTGGCTCGCTCGACTGCTTGGTGATCTCCTCGTCCGAGACACCAGAACGGTACAACTCCTGCTGGACAGCAAGTCCGCCCTGGCCCTGGCAAAGAACCCCATTTTCCACGAACGAAGCAAGCACATCTGACTGAGGTATCATTTCATCTGCAACTGTTTGGAAGAAGGGAGCATCGAGGCGAGCTACATCAACACCACGGATCAGCTCGCAGATCTGCTCACCAAGCCTCTTGGGAGGATCAAGTTCCTCGAACTCTGCTCCAGGATCGGGATGATTTGACTCTCCCACAAGACGACGTACAAGACTTAGGGGGAGAATGATGGATAAGTCTACGTACTAGGGTCTTTGTGGGGCTGCAGCGCATGGTCTTTGTGGCTGTTAGGATAGAATCCTTGACCATCAAGGACTGGCAGTTAGGATAGCATCTTAGACTGGCATCTTAGCAGCATTTTAGCATATGCTTGGCTGGCTAGCAGCCTATAAATATGTATCCCCAACCCCTCAGGTTGGCATGGCATTGTGTGAGAAATAAACCAACGAAAATTGTCCCAACTCTCCTAGTGTCATCCACAACTATCAATGCTCAGGCTGAAAGGTCTAACAAGTGGTATCAGAGCCTCGTTATCTTGTACCCTGAGCATTTCCTGTGGGCAGCCTAAGTTGGTAGCAGCAGCTGCTCCGTCTGCCTCTGGTTACCTCCCTCCCTCCGAACTGTCGAGCAGCAGTTCGTCTTCAACAACCTCCTCTTCACGCAACAGCCCCCCTGCAGCGAGCCATGTCCGCAGGTCCTCTTAGCACACGGATACCTCGAGCATACGGCGCCGGCAGGAGGCCGAGCGTGCCATGGCAGAGGAGCGTGAGCGAGCAGCTGTAGCAGCAGCTGCTGCGGCAGCAAGGGCGTCGAGGCTGGCTGCAGCGGAGCTGGCAGCAGCCAGAGCGGAGGTAGAAGCAGCCAAGGCGGAGGTAGAGGCAGCAGCAGCAGAAGAAGCAGCACGTGGGGCTACGGCGGATGCCAAGGCACTCCGCGGCGGCTCCGGCAGCTCCAACAGTTTCGCGCCTGCGGACGACGGCGCTGACGCAGACCGCGCCAAAGTGGCGCAAGAGCGGACGGCGCAGTGGGCAGCCGAGCACGCCCGCGCTCCAGGTGGAGGTGCGCATCGCGACGGCGGCTGCAGCGAGCAGGACCTCGGCCTCCACGAGGTCCGGACTGTGGTCAGGGATGTTGGTCCCAGTGTTGGTTGGCCTACCCTCACTAAAACCAACTACGTCGAGTGGGCCAGGATCATGAAGATCAGGCTCCAGGTGCGGCGCATGTGGGAGGCAGTCCAGGACAGCAACGTCGACCATCTAGAGGATCGACGGGCGCTGGACGCCCTCATCGCCGCAGTCCTGCCCGAGATGCAGTTCTTGCTTTCCAACAAGCAGACTGCCAAGGAGGCTTGGGACGCCATCGCCGCGGCACGCATCGGCAGCAACCGTGCTCGCAAGTCCACCCTGCAGGCACTTTGTAAGGAGTGGGAGAGCCTGGGCTTCAAGCAAGGTGAGGATGTTGATGACTTTGCTCTCCGTCTCAACACTCTACTCCAGAAGATGGTGAAGTTTGGCGATGCCACCTACACCGAGGAGAGAGCTGTCGAGAAGCTATTTCGGTGCATTCCCGAGAAGTACAAGCAGATGGCTCGCTCGATCGAGTCTTTGCTGGGCCTCTCCACAATGACGATCGAGGAGGCGATAGGTCGTCTCAAAGTCATCGACACCGATGAGCCACAACCTCCCTCGAGGCCCATCACCACCGGCGGGAAGCTACTCCTAACTCGTGAGCAATGGGATCCCAGCCTTGGTGACAGGAAGAAGGGGAGCCTTCTTCCACGACGGGCGGCCGCAAGCGTGGCAAGCAGCGTAAGGCGCGAAGAGGCCCCCCGGACAGGGCACAAGGACATGCCGAAGGTGACGCCCGCGAAGGCGCCAAGGACGGCGCCGCTGGCAAGCCCAAGCCAGCACAAGACAACAGTTGCCACAACTGTGGCCGGCTTGGCTATTGGGCCAATGAGTGTCGACAACCATGACAAGGCCAGGCTCACGTCGCACATGCGGAGGAGGAGGAGACGGCTCTGTTCATGGCGCATGCAAGCATCAAGCTACCTTCAGCGACACCAGTCGCAAAGGCTCTCCTCCACCTCGACGAGCGAAAAGCACACGCTCTTCTCGGCGATGGCTCCGGGAAGGACAAGACTGTGGGGTGGTGCCTCGATACCGGCGCACCCACCACATGACCGGTCGAAGGGAATTCTTCGCCGAGCTCGACTCCGACGCGCGAGGCTCCGTCAAGTTTGGGGATGCCTCCGCTGTGGAAATTAAGGGCGTCGGCTCCGTCATCTTCACCACCAAGACGGGAGAGCATCCGTTGCTCACCGGTGTCTACTACATCCTCGCGCTAAGGAACTCCATCATCAGCTTGGGACAGCCGGATGAGAATGGCTCACGCGTGCTGATTGAGCATGGGGTCCTACGCATCTGGGATCGCCAGCGTCGCCTTCTCGCCAAGGTACCCAGAGGTGAAAATCGACTCTATGTACTTGATGTGCAGGTGGCACAACCGGTTTGTCTCGCTGTCCGTCGGGACGACGAGGCGTGGCAATGGCATGAGCGCTTTGGGCACCTTCATTTTGAGGCCCTGAAGCATCTAAGTGCCAAGGAGATGGTGCGAGGCCTGCCATGCCTCGACCATGTGGAGCAGTTCTGCGACATCTGCGAGCGGACGAAGCAGAGACGACTCCCCTTTCCCCAGCAGGCGAGTTTTTGGGCCAAGGAGAGGCTGGAGCTCGTGCACGGAGATCTGTGCGGCCCGGTGACGCCAGCCACACCAGGAGGTCGACGCTATTTCCTGTTGCTCGTCGACGATCTCTCTCGCTACATGTGGGTGATGGTCCTCGGCAGTAAGGGAGAGGCGGCGGACGCCATCAGGCGCGCGCAGGCTGCTGTGGAGGCGGAGAGCGGCTGCAAATTGCGTGTGTTGTGCACTGACAATGGCGGTGAATTCACGGCGGCTGAATTCGCGTCGTACTGCGCTGATGAGGGCATCCAGCGCCACTACTCCGCGCCGTACAGCCCACAGCAAAACGGCGTCGTCGAGCGGCGCAACCAAATGGTTGTGGGGATGGCTCGGGCTCTCCTCAAGCAGAGAGGGATGCCGGCTGTTTTCTGGGGAGAGGCGGTGCTAACAGCCGTCTACATCCTAAACCGCTCGCCTACTAAGGCACTCGACGGCAGGACGCCGTACGAGGCATGGCATGGGCGGAAGCCGGCGGTCTCCAACTTGCGGGTCTTTGGCTGCCTTGCGTTCGCCAAGGAGCTCGGCCACATCGGCATGCCTGACGACAGGAGTACTCCGGGAGTCTTCATCGGCTACGCGGAGGGCTCAAAGGCCTACCGCATCCTCGACCCGAATACACAGCGTGTGCGCATGGCGCGAGACATCGTGTTCAACGAAGGGCGAGGGTGGCAATGGGACAAGGCGGTGGACGACGGCTCGACGCCGACGTATGACGACTTCATTGTCGAGTACGCCCACTTCAAGGAAGTCGGGGGAGCAAGCAGCTCCTCTTCACCGGGCACGTCTACCCCGGCCCCCAAAACTACATCGACTCCGGTGCCTGCTATGCCGACGGCACCACAACCGGCAACGCCGCATACTCCAGCCCTGACAGTCACCACTCCGGGCTCATCTTCATCAGCACCAGCTCACGCAGAGCACAACTCGATGAAGTTCGCTTCCCCGCTCACTCACGACGAGGAGCGTATCGACGCGTATCATGGCGGCGAACCGCTGCGGTATCGTACGATGGATAATCTACTAGGCGACCAGCCGGTGCCGGGACTGGTGCCACATGACCTGGAGGCGCAGCTACAACTCCCATGTGAGGACGGCGAACCACGGTCCTTTGTAGAGGCCGAGAGAGACGCGGCATGGCGCGCCGCGATGCAGTTGGAGATGGATGCGGTCGAGCAAAACCGCACCTATGAGCTCGCTGACCGCCCTCGTGGTCAGCACGCAATCACCCTTAAGTGGGTGTTCAAGCTGAAGAGGGATGGAGCTGGCGCCATCATCAATCACAAGGCTCGCTTGGTGGCCCAAGGCTTCTTGCAGCAGGAAGGAGTCGACTTCAACGAACCTTTCGCTCCCGTGGCACGGATGGAGTCCGTGCGACTTCTCCTTGCGCTAGCTGCCCAGGAGGGCTGGCGTGTCCATCACATGGATGTCAAGTCGGCATTCCTCAACGGCGACTTGAAGGAGGAAGTCTACGTGTATCAGCCACCGGGATTTACGATCCCCGGCCAGGAGGGCAAGGTACTCCGCCTGCGTAAGGCTCTCTATGGCCTACGACAGGCACCTAGGGCGTGGAACGCCAAGCTGGACTCCACGCTAAGATGGGCTTCGAGCAAAGCTCGCATGAGGCGGCCGTCTACCGACAGGGCAGTGGAGGAAATGCCCTGCTGGTGGGCGTCTATGTTGACGACTTGGTGATCACCGGCACCAAAGATGTAGAGGTGGCGGCGTTCAAGGAAGACATGAAGGCCACCTTCCAGATGAGTGATCTAGGGCTCCTCTCCTTCTATCTAGGGATTGAGGTGCACCAGGATCACTCCGGGATCGCGCTTCAATAGTCCGCCTATGCCAAGCGCATCGTTGAGCTAGCTGGGCTGACCGACTGCCACCCAGCTCTCATCCGATGGAGGAGAGGCTGAAACTGAGCCGCGATAGCACGGCGGAGGAAGTGGATGCTACGCAGTACCGATGCCTTGTGGGGAGCCTTTGCTACCTCGCCCACACACGGCCGGACTTGGCATTCTCCGTCGGCTATGTCAGTCGGTTCATGGAGCGACCGACGTCGGAGAACCAGCAGGCAGTGAAGAGGATCGTCCGCTACGTGGCAGGGACCCTCGACCACGGCCTCCACTACCCTAGGTGTCTGGGGGCGGCACACTTCGTCGGGTACAGCGACAGCGACCACGCCGGCGACATCGACACCAGCAAGAGCACGAGCAGGATCCTCTTCTTCCTCGGCAAGTGTCTCGTGAGCTAGCAATCGGTCAAGCAGCAGGTGGTGGCCCTGTCCAGCTGTGAGGCCGAGTACATAGCGGCCTCCACCGCCTGCACCCAGGCGCTCTGGCTTGCTCGACTGCTTGGTGATCTCCTCGTCCGAGACACCAGAACGGTACAGCTCCTGGTGGACAGCAAGTCCGCCCTGGCCCTGGCAAAGAACCCCGTTTTCCACGAACGAAGCAAGCACATCCGATTGAGGTATCATTTCATCCGCAACTGTTTGGAAGAAGGGAGCATCGAGGCGAGCTACATCAACACCATGGATCAGCTCGCAGATCTGCTCACCAAGCCTCTTGGGAGGATCAAGTTCCTCGAACTCTGCTCCAGGATCGGGATGATTCGACTCTCCCACAAGACGAGTACAAGACTTAGGGGGAGAATGATGGATAAGTCTACGTACTAGGGTCTTTGTGGGGCTGCAGCACATGGTCCTTTGTGGGGCTGCAGCACATGGTCTTTGTGGCTGTTAGGATAGAATCCTTGACCATCAAGGACTGGCAGTTAGGATAGCATCTTAGACTGGCATCTTAGCAGCATCTTAGACTAGCATCTTAGCATATGCTTGGCTGGCTAGCAGACTATAAATATGTATCCCCAACCCCTCAGGTTGGCATGGCATTGTGTGAGAAATAAACCAACGAAATTGTCCCAACTCTCCTAGTGTCATCCACAACTATCAATGCTCAGGTTGAAAGGTCTAACATGGTCACCTAGCATGAGGTAAGCAAGTTCAGGAGCATTCGGATAGGTTAAGAGAAGAAAGAACAACTGATTCTATTTAATTTTTAGAATAAGGCAGAGATAAGGCAAGAGTCTAGTTTTGGGTGTAAAATCTTCTGGCCATAGCTTCCCCTTACAATAACCTAATCCCTTTCCAGTCATTCTAGCTATATTTTTCCAAATAGTTATCCCTTGACAATGCCATTGGTCAAGTTTCCTTCTCAATAACTAGGCCTTGCCATTTGGTGACTCAACCATAGTTGGAAGACTGTTTGAAAACATGCATGTTCACATGCATTATTTTCTCTCAAAGAATTAGAAACAGGAAAAGAAGAACACAGAATAAGGCGCTGTAACTTACCTTGGTATAGAACGCTGATGCAGAAATGTAATCATTTCTCTCGATTGCTTTACTCGCAAATGACTTCAATTGTGATATTTTCCTTTCATTCACTTGTTCGTCCTGAACCATAAATAATACGTATCAAATAAGATGGAGACATGAGTAATGAATAGAAAAATGCTATAATAGTAAAAAAAAAATACATAGGACTGTTCTATAAATGTTTGGGAAAACATGGTTTTGATTTGGCCAAAATATTGACTATCAACAATCTATATTGTTTAAGCATAATGTTTAGACTTCCAATCATACATCATCCTGCATCCGTGCTCAGTACTATAAGCTCACATACCAATAAAAAATTTAACAACCAGCAATATACTGTAATACTCCCTCTGTATCAAAATATAAAACACAAATATCTTTGATTGGTAATAGGCTCCAATAGCGATGAAAACTTTAAAAACCAGCAATATAGTCTCCTCATAAATTTCACCTCACAAATATTTTTCTAGTGTAAGTGTGCAACCCCTTTCATTTCCTACTTTCCAATATAATCTTAAGATTTAAGATGATGCCACAATCAAAACCTCCCTCTTTTGCACATAGTAGATGAAAGTTTCTAACAAGATGAAAAACAAATTGCCATCATTCCCTTAGTATGCCCAATATGAAACACTGGAATTTCATGACTTGACTTTCACATAAATAGCCAAATAGGTGTAATTCCAGCAAATTCTCTACCAAATTTATCCATTGCAAACAGGACCAAATACTTGAAGTAAGATTAGTCCGCATAAGCAAGAAAAGAAGGAGCAAAAAATATAACTAAATTCAATTTGACATGTTTCATCCCTAATTACCTAAAGCAAACATAAGATACAAATCTGGTATTTAAGATATTCAAAATATTTCTTTATTAGCAACATATTTTTCAATATTTTAACAACTCATTTAGAAAGGACAGCCAAATATAGCATTTGATTAATATTTTTTCATGTGGAAGCATTTAATAAAGTGTAGAACGGTCAAATTGTTTTAAGCCAAGTCATTAGTCAACTTAAGCATCATGTGGTGTCACTTGACAAAATGCGCATTCATGTTTTCAGCCAAAAATTACATTGAGCAAGAATCCAAGCAGACTGTTCGATACTGGACATAGATTAATTCTAGAAGAAACTGGAGGCACATAAGGTCCTGGTACAAATACTTGTGGATAAGGACCTGGTGTAAAGTTGCTACAAAAAGAATGCAGACTTGCAGACATAATGGTTTACTATTTGGTTCACTGCCATGGTTTACCACTATTTCCTCTACAACTGTCTGCCACAACCATGGCAAAAAATGGCCCTAAAGATAGTCACTGACATTTGAGTCCTGCTAAAGAGAAGTTTGTAGTGCTTAGGCCAAACTTGGCTGCCTAAGATGTGGCAAACTGCGGCAACAAACCAAATAGGCCCTAAAGATGATAAAATTGACTAATAACTATCCTACAAGTACCTTAGGATCAACTTCGACCTCGACCTCTTCCCCACGGACAACGTGCTGCTCCCATTGGCGTCGCTGCACCTGGCCACGTCCTCATGCTCCGCTGGATCGCCGGGTTGGGACGGTGACTCCTCTGGTGCTGGCGCGAAAGGCAGCCTGAAAAACAACAAGTTGTTTTCAGAAAATCCACCAAACACACAACTCAACCTCTTCTCTGAGATTAGCACCACAAAAAAAAAGCCTTCAAGGGAGTAAAGTACCAAACAATAAATTAGAATGGAGCATGAGAATAATACAGAAAACGAACAAATGGAGAAAAGGCAAACAATTCAAACTTATTTGTGTTTACACGTGAACATGCAACTTAAGGCAGAAGTAGCAAGCAGTGTAAGGCGCGAAGAGGCCCCCCGGGCAGGGCACAAGGACGTGCCAAAGGTGACGCCCGTGGAGGCGCCAAGGACGGCGCCGCTGGCAAGCCCAAGCCGGCACAGGACAACAGTTGCCACAACTGTGGCCGGCTTGGCCATTGGGCCAATGAGTGTTGATAACCACGACAAGGCCAGGCTCACGTCGCACAGGCGGAGGAGGAGGAGACGGCTCTGTTCATGGCGCATGCAAGCATCGAGCTACCTTCAGTGACACCAGTCGCAAAGGCTCTCCTCGACCTCGACGAGCCAAAAGCACACGCTCTTCTCGGCGATGGCTCCGGGAAGGACAAGACTGTGGGGTGGTGCCTCGATACCGGCGCACCCACCACATGACCGGTCGAAGGGAATTCTTCGCCGAGCTCGACTCCGACGCGCGAGGCTCCGTCAAGTTTGGGGATGCCTCCGCTGTGGAAATTAAGGGCGTCGGCTCCGTCATCTTCACCACCAAGACGGGAGAGCATCCGTTGCTCACCGGTGTCTACTACATCCCCGCGCTAAGGAACTCCATCATCAGCTTGGGACAGCCGGATGAGAATGGCTCACGCGTGCTGATTGAGCATGGGGTCCTACGCATCTGGGATCGCCAGCGTCGCCTTCTCGCCAAGGTACCCAGAGGTGAAAATCGACTCTATGTACTTGATGTGCAGGTGGCACAACCGGTTTGTCTCGCTGTCCGTCGGGACGACGAGGCGTGGCAATGGCATGATCGCTTTGGGCACCTTCATTTTGAGGCCCGGAGCTCGCCGCTGTACGCCGCCTGGAGGAGCGCGTGCCGCGTCGAAAAGAGGCCTTCCGCGGCTGCAGAGAGGGGAAGTGAGCGAGCGGATTTAGCTAGGGTTCGGGGCGCAGGGAGGCGCTTACCGCCGGCGGCGGAGGGGAAGCGGGGTGGCGCCGCCATGGCGGATCGGTCGGTCCGGGAGCGAGATGGGTGGAGTGGTAGGGTTTTGGGGATGGGCAAGAGGGGGGAAAGAGGGTTTGATTTCAAATTTGAAATTTGAAATCCCGATCCAGGGCTAAGTCTCCCCATACAAAGGATTTACTCCCTTCTTTTATATTTATTCATTAGGCATATTTAATCTGACTGAAGTCAAATTTTATAATGTTTGACTTAATTCGTAGAAAACAATATGAATATTTATAGTAACAAATTTATATGATGTGAAAATATATTCAATGATGAATCTAATGATATTGACTTTTGTGGTGCGTATATTATTACTTTTATTATTATTATATTATTACAAAGTAGATAAAAGAAACATCCACTCCATCTGCCACTGACTCGGTCTATGCATTCCTGCTACTTTTCTTCACCAAACTAAAAGAAAATATAAAGCAAAAGAGAGCAGCTGGAAATGGCAAAAGTGCCCTCAAGCCTCTCCGTCGATCAAGTACGAATGGAGAAGCTCTTATAGAGTGTTTTTTTTCGTGGTAATACGTGTCTCACTTATATCATAAGGAGCATAGTACAAGCCACGTACATACTGACCTGACAAAACTGAAAAGACAGCAGAACGCTAGTCTTTGCACACAGGAACATCAGCCAAGAAGTAAAATTACAAACAAGACTGAAGAATCCTATGAGCTTGACACCAATGCCCGTCACCTGCCTCTAGAACCACCATAGCAGCCACCAAAGGAGAACATGACGAATCACCTCCACACCCGAGCTCGACGCAGCTCCATCGCTGATATGCAGCTTTGCGGACCTCCAAGGTGGCTCGCCAATAAAAGCGAAGCCATTGCCCTTGAACGAATCAGACCGGGGCAACACTCCGGACACGCCATCGAACTCCAGATCTGGCACCCCCGCCCAACTAAGATGTTGGAGAAGGAAACCACACCTGCCTGCCACGAACCACGAATCCAGATCCACCATCTTCCAGATGCCGTCGATGCAGACTACAATCTGCATCCGCTCCTGGACTACCTCCCAAGCTCCACGCTGGTGCTGGAGCAAACGTCGGCGCAACGGCGGAGCTCGAGGACACAGGTCCACCACGAGGATGCCACCGCCGCCGCACCATCCTTGCTTGAACAGTCTGGTTTCCAAATCCACCCCAAAAGCGGATCACCTCGTTGGTGAAGGGTTTGAAGATTTATTAGTCGGCGCCGTCATCGCCACTACCGAAGCCATGACGATGAACAACCCAAAATTCTAAGAAACTAATGCCTAAAAATACTCCACATGCGTGGATCCGGCGACCCACCCCCTCACCACCGACAACCGAGGTCGTCAACGGAGGGGAGCCGCCGGAGGATGGTGGCGGCGAAAGACGCCCTGGCGGCAGGAGGCGAGATCGTCTTTCTTTTCTTCTCCTGGAAGAAAGAAAGCGCTGCGTACAGACCCCTGCCGCTCTTACAGAGTGTTTGGGCAATTCATAGAAAAGGGATGGGAATTTACAAACAGAATACGGCTCGAGAAATTGATAATTAGTCTCAAATTTAAAATCTTGTGTGGTAAGAATTAGTTGTAGAAATTTGTGTCGCACGTGTTATCACAGAGAGACCAACGAAGAGATGTGAGAATTGACCGCGTTAACTTTCTTTCTTCTTTCCTCCTCAACTCAATTGCCTCCCAACCAAACAATGGATTACCCAAACACTCTGTTTTTGCAACATGCATTCCTATCATATTCCTACATTTTAAGAATATTGCAAGGCAAAAAAAAGGCCCTAAAGATAGGTGGCAATGTATACAGTGCCAGTCTACCTTAACCATTGGTGGTTTTTCTTTCTTTTGGAAACTGAAGATCCATTGAGTTTTTTACAGCAAGGTCCATCAATGTTTGCTTAACTTGGTACGTTAAAAGATTATTAAGCAAGAAACGATTGAGGCCTCTGCTGGAGGAAAGTCTAATTGCAAATTTGACACTGAAACGTGTACACATCCACTCCTGCCACTGGCTCTCCTACTACTCGCCTTCATCAGAGTGAAAGGAATACTCCCTGTGTCTCAAAATGTAAGACCTTTTTTGGCACTACGACGGAGTAGGAAACACAAGAGCAGAGGCAGAGTATATGGAAATTACAAAAGTGCCCCAGCCTTCCATCGATCCGTAGCGCTACTTCGGTCCGCATCCTGGTTCACCGAGTTAATATATTGATGAAACAACAAGGGCGATTCCATACTATTCAAGTAGCCATTGTTGCGCCACGGGATGTCTTCAAGGAATTCATAGCCTCCCTGCACGTTTAATTCCAACACCAACTCTATATCAGAATCATTATAATTTTGGGAAAATCAGGCTTAGTCTTTTCAATGCATGACTACATTTTCAACATATAAATGCATGCAACGCGTTAATCTCATTGGACTGTATGTAGATCAAGGTCCTTGGACTCTGATATGACAAGTCATGGTGAAAGTCATGTTCTGCTTTCGAGCTCATTTGAGCTCACGATGAACAGTAAAAATGAAAACAAGATCAAAAAATTCCAAAAAAAAAATTTAATGGACTTCGACAAATGTTTTAAGTGCTTGCAAACTTTCATGACGAAATCACATTCACGGTAGTCATGGCAAAAAAAAGCAGCACTTCAAAATGCTTTCGAAAATAATACTTTTGGAGCATCGATTTTTCTTTTTTGTCATGACTTCCACGAATGTGATTCTTTGATGAATTTTTGTAAGCACTGAAAACTTTTGTTAATGTTTGCACCAGAAAATATTCAGATTTTTTTTGGAATTTACTGTTCACCCGAGCTCATTTGAGCTCGAGCTCAAAAACTCTGCGTCCAAGTTATGGGTGAAACTGGAACGTACCGCAACACAGCCTCAATGTCAGGACTCCACGGGTCCAACTTGGCTGCCTCCAGAAAAGCATTGCATGCACTCTCGTAATCCTGATGATGATGCAATTTAAGGCAAAAAAGAATAGATGAAATGCGGCGACAATCAATAGAAGATTAGACAACCAGATAGATATCTTTGATCACACCTTCAATAACATGAGCGCTGCCCCCAGCCGGTACCAGCCCTTTGGCCAGCCAGGCCGCATTTCACTGCACGCAAGAGCATCCCGCAAAGCCTTGTGCCCGTTGCCCATGCGGAGAAAGCAAAGGCTTCTGTTCGATAACAAGGTAGCGTCATGACGGTCATGCTTCATTGCCTGCATCCAACAGGATGAGCCCAAAGTTAGCACATACTCCGTCTCATTATATAATAACATTAATCACGTCTTGATAAGACGTGCTTGTAACTCTTTTGTAGTTCACAAAGGCAACAAATAACACCTTGACTTTCTGATGAATTAGAAGTTTAGAACTTATAGCGGTCAGGACAATATGGTCAACTCAAGCAAATTTCCTTATAGCAGCAATTCAAGTACTCCCTCCATAAAGAAATATATGAGCATCTAGATGACTACTTTAGTGATCTAAACACTCTTATGTTTCTTTACAGAGGGAGTATGAAATAGGACAATGTCGAAGTGAAGACAATCGTCAAACTCGTTCAAGATATAGTATATGCAAATAATTTTCCACTCTTCCTTGAGTAGAGACATCAGAGTCCAAACCCACAGCCCAGAAATCAACAACAGTTCTACTGTTGTTTAAGGGCACATGCAAGTGCTTGTCAGGTACTCACAATCAAACTTACTAGCATTATGGAAATAAAAATTATCTTCATCAATAAATTAAAGAGAGATGCGTCTCAAAGTAAAGCGTGATGCGAACTGTACTTGTCAGTTGCAAAGAGATGATCACTCTCTTAAAGGGAGCATGTATGACAAGAATGATGTGAGACCAGATCCCGTCACCTAACATCTTTCAAGCAACAGGTATAAAATTTGAATGATCACCCTAAATAAGGTGTAGTAGCATACCACACTGTACAGTGTTGCCGCAGAAAAATAATCGTTTCTCTTGAGAGAATTAACCGCAAGTGACTTCAACTCTGCCATTCTTCTTACATTTGAATGATCACCCTAAATGGTCAAGCAAAAAAAAGGAATTGAGACTCAGGAATGCCAGTATAAAGCAGTACATATATACTCCCTCCGTCCCAAAATAAGTGTCTCAATTTTGTACTAGCTCTAGTATAAATTTGTACTAAGCTTAAGACACTTATTTTTGGACGGAGGGAGTACTATTGAAATTTTAAAAGGAGGTGCTTGGCTGGTGCGGCTGCTCAGAAACAGTGTGTTGCTGCCATAAAAGAGTAGCAGAACAGCCATGTTTGATTTCAGAAAGATCTTGATCCTTGTCTTGCTCCTGATAGTACACAGAAATTTTTATTTCGAGAACTCATGATATCTCCTACCATCTGATCAGTGCAACAAAATTATCCACATCTAAACCTTTGTATAACAAATTATGTAATTGGGGTCCGGCAGTCCTCTAGCTGGATCTGCACTGCACTGGTCATCAACCTTTTTTTCCCCTTAATGCATAAGTACAGAGTTCTCCTGCGTATTCTAGAACTAATCTCTTCCATTAAAGGTGCTCAACATAGGGTTGTGTGGCGTCTGTTTGCTGCCCAGGGTTGGGTGCTGTGGTTTTCGCGTAACAAGCTTGTGATTGAACGCAGAATCCTCGGTCAGACTGCCAACTACATTTTTAAATGCATAACTTTCTTTCAGCTTTGGCTCCTGGTGGGGAAGGAGAAGGACAGGGCACTAGCAGCAGCTGCTTTAGCAAAGCTTAGAGATCTACACCACAGGCTGCCACGGGCGAGCTCCCGGGGGGCCTCCTAGTGATCCATGATGGCATCGTCTCTGCTTGTTTCTACTGTTGAACCTTTTTAGTCTGTGCTCCTTAACTTCATTTGTAAGCTGGTATCCCCAGTACTTTTATGTTCAGAACTAGTGTTGTAAGACTTGGTTGGTCCTGTTTAGGCTTTATATTATAAAGTCGGGCGCTTCTTGCGCCTCCGTTCCAAAAAATATCTCATAAGCCCTATCAGGCCATCACCTCCGACCAAAGAGTCTTTTAAAAGATTATCAATAGCATGTACAAAATTTGTGTTCATCGATCAAAAGACGAAAGAAACATGGCTAATTTTGTGTATGGTAATTCTAACCGAGAAACTATGAATTCAAAGTTGATGCCAAATTTAAACTAGAAGATATATGAACTAAACAGGGTCCAGTGAATACCTGCTTCATAGATGCTGACTTTGCATGGTGTATTATTCCGTCGATGCTCCAATCATGCACAGTTGGAATACAATAAGTCACAGGAAATAAGATCTCAACGTCTTCCCTTGAACCATCCAGTGCAGCAATTTCTATTGGCATCCTACCAAACTGTTATAAACAAAGTTTAACTTCAGAAAATCACTTCCGGGAACGCTAGGGAAATGGAAACGAAGGAGGCAAGAGTTTATCTTACTATATCATTAGTAAGATAAAAAATGGTTTAGATAATTTATAAAAATGAGAACTAATTAATAGAATGACCATCAAAGAACCGTGTTTGCCATTTACACTCCAAACCCCTTCCTTCTAGCATCCCCATTTTCAGACTGCAACCTGACAGCCCTGATTCGACTCGAAGCAAGATTCTAAGTTGTCTTGTTTACAAATCTTCCTTCGGCAATGACATCGAGTCTAAACATTGGTACAGTGTAATCTTGTAAATGTACAACTAACTCCTACACGATATGAAGAAATTCAAAAAATGGTAAAACAATGTCAACTTAGCGATACTTACGACATTATTGAAGAGCTACATGATAAAAGAAATCAAAGAATTACATGGTTAAAGATATTTATATACTAGAGATGTCAAGTAATAGATAGAACAGACCTGACAAGAAATGAAAATGCCAGCACCTCATTGGTTCTAGTGCAGTTCAGAAAGGTGAGTGTGTGCATTTGTCAGGATGTATTAAGATCATGTAAATATTTATAACACAATGGTCAGTGCATTTGAGTTAACTAATGGATAAATGAAGGCAGCCAAGGCATGTTTTACACCATACAGTCTAAATATAAGATTCTAGGATCTTGGATTGAGTGGAACGTTTTGATCCTAGCAAGAATCTTTGGGCCTGTTTGGGAGAGCTTCAACGCTTGGATTCTTGTAGGATCTGAAGTATGTAGGCTAAAATAAGATGATTTAAACCTAACAAACAAAATGCACAACCAAACACCCCCAAACTACCCCTAATTCCAGCTCCATGAATTATTGGGCCTGTTTGGGAGAGGCACCAGCTCTGAGAATTCACTGTTAAAAGGTGTGCCAGGATGAGAAAATCTCCTATTTGATAATCCAGTGGATCTTAGATCCCGCTATCAAAACTGTTAAAATATCTATGATTTGATGCGGGTCCCAATCATGAAAACCTTTCAATAGTATTCTCGTGTGTGAACAGCAGTTGCAATGTTCAACCAATTGCCATGCCATGGCAGAGGTAAAGAAATCTTACATTGTCAGGAACATTAGGGTTGGCACCAGCTTCCAGTAAGTATTTCAAGCATGCAGTTGAGCCTTTTTCTGCACCAGCAGCAACTAAAGGGGTTATAAGACCGTCATTGACATCTGCACCAGCCTGCAAAAAAAATATTACTACAAAATCAGTTTCTACAATACCTCTCTATGGGATGTTTGGTTCATTGCCGATTAGACGCTTTCTTGTGGAAATCATTAGTGCAGAGCTGCCATTAAAGGTCAAACCTACTATAGTGTGAAAAAATGTAGCATTGAACTAAAATTGCCTTAAGTAATTCTAAGGCCTAACACAATGAAAATGAGACTGCAAACACGATACCTCGACCAGGAGCTTGACACATTTCACTGAGGAACCCGCTATTGCAACAAGAAGAGGGGTTTCAGCACCAGGTACTATCTTGTTACACTAGTGAGAAACAGATAACACACGAGTTACTATACTGAGGAAAGATGTAGGAAAGAACAGACAAATAGAATAAATAATGCATTTGCTGTAGTAAGGCATTCTGTAAAATAAAAATAAAAAAACATTTCGATGGCATTGCAAAAGCAAACATGTATCAACAAGAGATTCTGGAATGATATATTAAGCATTAATGCCTTAGTGGCCATTTTTAGCAATTAGACCGTTTTTTCAGTCCCATGTGTCACGTAAAAGTAGATGTACAAAAATAACAGCAGCCCGTTTTATTCCTAAGGAAGCTGGGTAGGCTAGAGCCTAGAGATGAACCCAACAAGAGCCACCAAAAGGAGTAAAGATATATGAAAGAAAAACATCTATGATCATGAATTACTAGAGGGGATACAAATTCAGGAAGCTGCCATTCCCTTAAAACTGGCATTTAGAGAACACATGATAGCATGTAGAGTTGACCCTATATTGAAGAAGCAAGTAGGATGGAGCTGCAAAGAAGCTATGGCTTATGTACTACTTCCCCCGTTCAAAATAATTACCACGACAAGTATTTTGGAATGGAGGGAGCGCATAGCTAGATTTCTTTGAAATCAAGAAACCATAGCTCTTGCCAATAATGGCCACATCTCTTTGAGAATGCAGCGTTAGTAGAATTTAAACAAAAGTTAACAGAGTGCACTTAGTCACTGCTATGAAGGCATGATCTTGGATAACTGCTATTTTTTTTGTATAAGTTAGATCATAATTGCCCTCGGACTTTACAACTCTAGACTTAAAGCGGTAGAGTGGACTCAACACAACCAGCCAAGCAAATGAAACATGGGAACAATGCAGCTAGCCAAAAGGACACTAAAGGTGGAAATAGTATATTGTTAAACCTACATCCGCGTCGTGTTTCAACAAAATTTTCATAGCTTCATCATGCCCATTGTAGGCAGCGATATGCAATGGTGTCCCGCTAGCAGATACTGGGTCAACAGAAACTCCTTTTGCAAGCAAGAGTTCCACCATTTCAGGGTCTCCTGAGTAAAGAAAAACGATGAAAAGAGAATCCAGCAAGTAATTATTGTAGCGTACGTACAACTGATTGTGTTGTGTGATGGGGGAAAGTAATATGATCAAGATCCACACTAACTAAAACTACATGATGAGGAATAGTTACAACAGACAAGGGGGCAGAATATGGGAAAATGGGCAACTTTCAAATCCAAAAGAAATCACATAAGACAATAACAATGGCACTAATGTGTTATCCTACTCATATACAATTAAAATCATGACATTTGTCAGACGAGTTTTAGCCAGGCAACAATAGAATACCTCCTATGAAAGAGGCCCTAAGACTAAAAAGGTCACTTTATAAAGGTCTGGCTGTTGTCAACTTCATATCAGTTTAGCTATCAGTGTGAAGGTAACCCAGTTTCCTTACATTCGCTCAAGGAAGCAATGTGGCTGTGAAATGTCGAAAGTCAAATAAAAGAAAGAAATAAGTAGATGGTTTGATGTATAAGGTAAATTTGAATAATTATTTTTATCAATTAGCAGTTTATCTTTGTCATGGTAAGCAAGGTCGATGAGAATACTTTGCCCCTCCCAAATAAGATACCACCATCTGTTGCAAGGAAATCAATATGAATACTTTGCCCTTCCCGATATAGATAACACAGTCTGTTGCAAATACCAACTTGTACATACTCTCTTTCCAACACACATAAGAATATATTATAATAGAACAATATTGTAAGGTACTGGAAGAAAAATGCCCATGTGCTGCCAGAGAATTAGTACCTCTTCGAGCAGCACGATGAAGTGGGTTGAACCCTTGGTCATCAACTTTGTGTGGATTGGCCCCATGATCAAGAAGATAACTCATAGTATCCATCCTTCCACCATGCATTGCCCAGAACGGAGGTGTTAGATCTACCAAGCGTGTCAATGAGAATTATACCGGGATCAATAATTCGAATAAATGAATTCCTAGCTATCGGAGCATGTCCGTATCCCCAAATTAGTTGCATACAAATGTCATAATAGTAAACTTGATTTGTTTTCCGATTATTAATCCCTCCGTCCGGGTTTATCAAGCCTCTCTTTAAGTCTTTAGTCTGGGCTAAAGTTTGACCTACAAAGTTAATTACTCCCTCCGATCCAAATTAATTGTCGCAGCTCTAGTACTATCTGCAACAATTAATTAATTTGGATCGTAATAAAATGTTAACTATATGTCACAAAATTTGTAGCATGGAGAACCTATTTCAGATACAAATTCAAAGTCTAGCACAAAATACGAGCCAATAAACCTGGAAGTAGGCGGACAAGACATACTAGTTTAGCTAGGGACAGATAATAGAGTGCAGAGGCACCTTCGTTATCGACGGCGTCCACATCCACCCCTAGCTCCTCCACCAGGTACCTGCACACGGGTAGCCTCCCATTTCTGGCGGCGATGTGCAGCGCCCCGACGCCTTTGTGCTTGGCCGCCCCCACCACCTCCCTGGGATCCCTTGTGCTCTCGTCCAGCGCCCACACCAGCACTGCGACGCGACGCGACGCGACGAAGGGGGAGAAAAATCAGTACCTCCGTCCCAGACGCCAGCCAACCCACCCGGAAATCCGAAATGCGTACTCTTTAAGAGGCGGAGGTCGCCCTCGCTGGCCGCGCGGAGCAGATCCAGATTGAACTCGTCGTCGGCCGTCGGGTTTGGAGGGGCGGCTCTGCGCTTGGACGGGGCGGCGCGGGGGCGGGGCGGCGCCATGGGGGCCGGCGGCGGCGATGAGCCTGGGGTTTCGAAGTGGGGATTTGGCTTGAAACGCTGAGGAGCGGCAGGCGGAGGCGCAGGCGGGAAGACGAGACGACCGGGGCGGGCAGTGGAGGGAGGCGGCGTGTCAATCTCCGGTGGAAATGCTGCGCGTACGCTTAAGGTCTTTTGGCAGCACACGTTTTCATCCGCTTCTCTTGGAGTGTACGCTTGGGCAGCCCGACCCGACCCGGCTTGAAAAAGCCCGACCCGACCCGGCTTGAAAAAGCCTGGCCCGACCCAGCCTGACGCTCCTCACGGGCCGGGTTTGGGCCCGTCATATTTGCAAGTTAACGATGAGGCCCGGCCCGAGGCCCGACGGGCTTTTACGCTGATGGGCCGGGCTTGAGCCTGATTTCTAGGCCCGAGACCCGGGCCGGGCTGGGCCCGGGCCTGGGATTTCTGCGGTGGGCTTGGTCAGGCCCGGTCCGAGCGATGGCTAGGTATATCATGGAGATGGCTACGTGGAGGTACTAGAACATTTCTATCCTGTCAAAAGGTCAAACCTTCAAATTTATGATACAGGTTGAAAAAACGCACCGAACAGATCTGTAAAATAGCATATCCGTATTTTTTATTGGATCATGTATATTAGAGATCCCATCCATCATATATGGAGTATTCAAGAACCGGAGTAGGGTCCTGGCGACGCCCCAGGTAGAGGAGCTCTGCAGCGGCCAACCAGAGCGTCGTCAGAGCATCGCCGGAGCAGGCAGCGGACTGGAGCGGCGGGCTTTTACGCTGCCGGGCCGGGCTTGGGCCTGATTTCTAGGCCCAATGCCCGGGCCTGGGATTTCTGCGGCGGGCTTCGAAGTCTTTCTGGAGCGGCGCCTTTCTGGCCAGCCGGAGTTCGAGTTCGTCCATGCGTAGGTCATGGGAGAGAAGAAGCATGAGAAAAAGAAAGATAAATGTGTCTAGACATGTTTTAGTGTTAGATACATCCGTTTCTGAACGAATGTAAGACGGTCTTTTCGGGACAGAGGGAGTATATTATTTTTAGATTTTTAGAATTTTCTTTTAGGAATTTGGACTCACAGAAGTTAGGAGGTAAAAAGTTTGGTCAAAATGTGGAGGCCAAGCGTTTGGAGGAACTCAACAAACGTCCAGAGAGGCCACGGCTTCAACTGCGGCTACTAATTTCAGGTTAGTTTTTGTTGCTAACGGTCACGGATCTCATGAACATGTTAAGAATGATTTTGTGGCTCTTAGCAATGCCTTATGCAAAGAGCCGCTGGAGGATCTAGGGTTGGGAAGGATTTTTGGTCTGATGGTCAAATTTTGAAAGATCTGCTTTAGTGGTTGATGTCGGTGTCCCTAGTGGAAGGATGGGGTTATGTCAAATGTCAATGCATCCGACGCAGCGTTCATCTCTCTGAGGTGTGATGCATTACTGGAGTAGCACCCTACCCCGAGTGTCAAAAACACTCGGCAAAGGACACAAAACAATCACTATAGCCTTTGCCGAGAATTGCTCTCAGCAAAGGCATCTAGCGTACGCCGCTCAGGCAAACAGAAATCTGTCGAGAGCCAAACCGTACATCTTGGCAAAAATAAAGTGATTTCATGACCGCTGCTTCGGTCAGGTCTTTACCGAGTGTCTCACTCGGCTTAACTGCAACAGACAAGTTCCAGCACCACCCAGCGCATACCACTTTGCGAGTGTAACTCTCGGGAAAGGTATGTCTTCCGAGTGCGGCTCTTGGTAAAGATTCATTGTCAGTATTGTTTCTGCTACTTTTCCATCGGTCGCTGCAGCAAAAATAGATAGGCAATACTCAAACATCATATGAACTCACATTGTTAACAACAAACTCATAAAGGGCTTATATATATGGTCCACCCAAACTCACATAGGCATTATATAAATAGTTCGCACAAGCTTCATTTGAAGTCACAAAGTAGCTCTTTAGCACAAGTTGCCAAGTGGTCAATGCATGTCTACATGCGACCACATGATAAAAGTAAGATCACAATTAGGACGAATCGAAAGAGAATTATCAAGTTCTTCAATCCACTGAACCCGATAAGTCGTTTCTTGCACTATTGCCTAATTCAGTGTTTCTCTTCTGGTCAAGCACATACTGATTGTAATGATTCTATGCCTCATCCTACTATTGAACGAGTCGTGGGAGCTGCCAGGGTAATGAAGCGCTTGTTCATTGCATGCGGACCATGAAACGTAGACTTGTGAACACCTACATCTGTACACTGCATACCACTTCATCAACAACAAAAAGAGAAAAGGAGGCGGAGAAGTGATGTCTACTAGAACTACGTCGGTATTTCCTCAAAGAGAAGGGGATGATGCAGTATAGCGACAGTAAGTATTTCCCTCAGTGATGAGACGAAGGTTATCAAACCAGTAGGAGAACCTCCTCACACCACGTAAACAACACATGTACACAAATAACAAATACTCGCAACCCGACGTGTTAAAGGGGTTGTCAATCCCTTTCGGGTACGGCGCCTCTAGTGGGCAAATAACGTGAGATAAAAAGTGGTAGATAGGATAAATAGATCGCGGAAAAAATAAATTGCAGCAAGGTATTTTTGTATTTTTGTTTAATAGATCTGAAAATAAACGCAATAGGAAATAGACCGCAAAGGCAAATATGATGAAAAGAGACCTGGGGGCCGTAGGTTTCACTAGTGTCTTCTCTCGAAAAAATAGCAAACAGTGGGAAAACAATTACTGTTGGGCAATTGATAGAACTTTAAATAATCATGACGATATCCAGGCAATGATCATTATATAGGCATCACATCCAAGATTAATAGACCGACTCCTGCCTGCATCTACTACTATTACTCCACACATCGACCGCTATCCAGCATGCATCTAGTGTATTAAGTTCATTAGAAAACGGAGTAATGCAATAAGAACGACGACATGATGTAGACGAGATCCGTTTATCTATTGCGGCAGATATAGATCTCATCTTGTTATCCTTAGTAGCAACGATACATACGTGTCGGTTCCCTTTCTTTCACTGGGATCAAGCACCGTAAGATCGAAACCAGTACAAAGCACCTCTTCCCATTGTAAGATAAATAGATCAAGTTGGCCAAACAAAACCCAAATATCGGAGAAGAAATATGAGGCTATAAGCAATCATGCATATAAGAGATCAAAGAAGACTCAAATAACTTTCATGGATAAAAACATAGATCTGATCATAAACTCAAAGTTCATCGGATCCGAACAAACACACCGCCAAAAGACTTACATCATATGGATCTCCAAGAGACCATTGTATTGATAATCAAGAGAGAGAGGAAGCCATCTAGCTACTAACTACGGACCCGTAGGTCTACAAAGAACTACTCACGCATCAAGGAGAGGCACCAATGGAAGTGGTGAACCTCTCCATGACGGTGTCTAGATTGGATCTTGGTGGTTCTGGACTCTGCGGCGGCTAGATCAATATTTTGTCGCCTCCCCTAGGGTTTCTGGAATATTTGAGTATTTATAGAGCAAAGAGGCGGTTCGGGGGGCACCCGAGGTGGGCACAACCCACCAGGGCGCGTGTGGGCCTCCTGGCCCGCCCTGGTGAGTGTTGCTCACCTCGAGCAGCCCCTTAGGTGCTTCCTTGGCCCATTGGCTTTCTTCTGGCCCAAAAAAATCATCCAAGAGTTGCGTTGTGTTTGGACTCCGTTTGATATTGATTTCCCGCGATGTAAAAAACATGCAGAAAACAACAAGTGGCACTGGGCACTATATCAATAGGTTAGTACCAAAAAATGATATAAAATGACTATAAAATGATTGTAAAACATCCAAGAATGATAATATAATAGCATGGAACAATAAAAAATTATAGATACGTTGGAGACGTATCAAGAAGGAATGCAAGGTTAAAATAACACATCATACATAATCCACGTAAGCATTCATCACTCATACACCAAAAAACATCGCAAGTGGCAATCCAAGTCCACATCAGCAACTACATAACTATATAACTAAATCAACGTCAAACCATCTAGGTGGACTACTCCGAGGTGTAGTCTGTGAAACCAGTGACCGTGGAGTAAGAGCACATGGGAGAATCCCCCATATAGTGGAGGACCAAGCATCGTCGGAAATGATGGTCGGTGGACTCAATGGCGGGTCGTCACTCTCCTTACGTGGCGGGGCCTTGCTCTTCTTAGTTGGCAGATTCTTCTTGGCAAGATCCTCAAAATACTTTATTAGGATCAGTTGTGGGTTCTCCTCAATGAGCGTCGTCAAGCGGTCCTCGACACGCTTCTCCTTGACCATAGAGTTGAACCTAATGGAAGTTGTGTCATCGGAGGAAGCCATAGTCGTGAAATCGATCGGTGCTAACACCTTTCATCACACAATGAAAAATAACGTAAGAAACCAAACATCAAAGATTACTTCTAAACAAATTTATCATGGTGGACACTCTCCTAGATATTTTGACTTTAGGTGATGGTCGAGCTGGGCGAGCCCATCGTGCGTTATCAAGGTATAACAGGAAGAGCTCACCCAGATCGATTGTCATCATCAAAAGTCGATTTTCTTACTCCAAGAACAACTCTCATCGACTGTCGGGGATGGTCGCTCTTTCTCTACTCCTCCTGCTATACCAAGATCTCAGAGGAAGAGTGACCCCCTAGGACAACAGTCAGTAGCATCTCTCGTGGGTATTTCAAGTTTCGGTGATGGTCGAGCTGGGTGAGCCCATCATGAGTTACAAAGGTATAACAGGGGAAGAGCTCACCAGATCGGCCGTCATCGTCAAAAGTTGATTTTCTTCCTCCAAGAATAACTCTCATCGACTGTCACTGATGTTCGCTCTTTATTTGCTCCTCATTCTTTGCCACGATCTCAGGGGAGGAGCAAAGGGAAGAGCGACCCCCTACGACAACAGTCGGTAATATCTCTCATCTATCAAATATGGTGGACACTCTCTCTTGTGGTGGTATATATGGTGGACACTCTCTCACATGTATTTTGACTTACGGTGATGGTCAAGCTGGGCGAGTCCATCGTGTGTGACAAATGTATATCATAGGCTGAACTCGCCTAGATTGACCTCCATTGTCAAAAGTCGATTTTTTCCTCCAAGAACAACTCTTATCGACTGTCGTTGATGGTCGCTCTTCCTTTGCTCTCCTCCTGCTTTAAAAAGATCATAGAGGAGGAGCAGAGGAGGAGAGACCCCCTACGACAACAGTCGGTACCATTCTTGAAAACATCTCACTATGGTCGACACTCGCTCAAGATAAAAACTACCACTTAAAAACTACTACAAAAACTACCAAATAAAAACTACTACAAAAAACCACTACTAAAACTACTACATTAAATCCAATACATAAAACAACTACAAAATCCATACATACAACATCATCAAATGTTATGTATATAGCAT